>NC_074715.1:1000000-1110000 GCF_947242115.1 Biomphalaria glabrata | reverse complement strand
AGAACGAAGAAGAAGAAGACTCGTTTTCCTAGCAACTCACTCCATGCTTTCATGGAAGAAAAGAAGGAGAAAAGAAGGAGCATTTGTACAATTTGTCCTAGCATATGGAACGAGGAATGTGTCTTTATCTTTGTTTCTTTCTGAGTATTTTATTAGATTTTGTTTTTGTATTTGGAGATTACTCAAGCTTCTCTTACTCCTTGCCCATAGACTGCTTATGTTTGGTAAATTGTGTGGGAAAACATCATAGATGGGAATGCCCACGCACTCTTTCTCATAGATCAGTGATATCCAAACTATAACACACAAGTCATATCTAGTCCATGAGTTAGTGCTATCTGGCCCTTTAAAACATCTTCTTAAAGCACTTAATGAAGCCTCAGAGGCTCAGTTTCCTATGAAGCTGCAGAGGCTCAGTACCATAGAAGGCTGCAGAGGCTCAGTTCCACGTGAACTTGATGAGCTTTCGAGGTGATGCAGCCTGTGAAACTTGTTGTGGAAATTTTTATGGCCCCTAGGCTGAAAAAAGTTGTGCATCACTTCATAGATGGTAATGCTCACATGATTGCTCAGCGCCCTTAAAAAGAAATGTGCTCTAAAGTATGCCAAATTGGCAGGCATGGTGGCGGTGGTAAAGCGCTTGGCTTCCAACCACGAGGTTACCAGGTTTCAATCCTGTTTTTTTTTATTTCTGAATCTTTAGGATTTAATGGGATTGAATGTTGAAAGAAGGAAGCACTAGTTCAAATCCAAGTGAAGACTGGGATTTTTAATTTCGTGATCTTTAGTGCACATCTGTGTACACCCAGCTCTAATAAGTACCTGACATTAAATGGGGAAAACTAAAGGCGGTTGGTTGTTGTGTTGGCCACAAGACACCAGAACAAATGATCTTTACATCATCTGCCCTATAAACAGCATGGTCTGAAAGGGGAATGTAACTTACTTACTGACTATCCCAAATCATCCCACCTCAGTTTGTGTTAGCTTCTTCTTCTAGCCAGCTTTATTGCTGCTGAGCTGTGAGCTCTTTTGCAGACTGTGCCAAGGAAAAAAAGTGTGCTGTTTTCTTCAGTTGTTCAGCACTGCCGTACAGGGTGTTGGTTATGTTGGGCCGTAGTGGGGTCTGCCTAAGGTGGATTAGGGAGGGGCATTCAAAGAGGATATGGTTTACGGTTTCAAAGGGGTGGGCGCAGTGTCTGCAAAGGGGTAGTTGTGTGGAGTTTATTTTGTTCAGGTGGTAATTTAATAGTGGTGTGTGTCCTGTTCTTAGTTGGAAGATTGTAGATTGTTCTTTGCGGGGGAGGAAGTTAATACTGTCCAGTTTGTTAGGCGTAGTCATTTCTCTGTACATGGCTCTGCCTGTGTTTCCTGATGCCCATTGGTTGAGCCACTCCTCTTTGTGATTGCTGACTAACATTGACCTTAGGGTGAGGTAGTTAACAGGTCTATCTGGTTGTTCCATAGATGAACCTGCCTTTGATAGCTTATCTGCCTTTTCATTTTCCATGATGCCAATGTGTCCAGGGATCCACTGTAGTGTAATATTGTTTGTGTTAGCTGAGCAAGTAATAATTATTAGGCACTATAGATTGTAGAGCACTCTAAGGCTAAGGCTCAGTACCAAAAGGCCTGATAGGAGAAAAAGAACGCATTTTGATAACGTAATTGTTATGACACGGTTACTATGTGTGGTCAACCGTGACACATGGTCAAGTGTTGGGTATCGTTAGGGGGACTTGCGGGAAGTCACGAGTGTGTTAAAAACAAGAAGAAAGGAAGTCATCTAGTGGATTTGGTTATCTGTAGATAATGTTAGCCTTGTAAATATGTTATGTTTGAATGCTCCACAATAAAAGGCAGTTTATACTTAAAAGGACTTGTTTCTTCACAGTAATACCAATCTAATGATAAATTAGTCATAAATATGTGTTTTAAAAAAAAGCCAAACCTTTAAAAGCAGTGCAAATTCCAAGACTCTTCTAATGGGTCTTGGGAAAGCTCTGGCATAGGTAATGGTGATGCGATAGAATAATGCATGAAACAGGCGATTTTGAAAGTGAAAAAAAGGGTTATTCTCTCCAGCTCTGCCATTGTTAGTGTTGCGAGGCCGTGTACCTCCATTATTGGTTCCAGGGTTGTTCATGATCAAACAGCTCAAGTTAATAGCTAAAAGAAAGAAAAAAAAAAACAAAGAATAATATCAGATCATTTTTTGGCATTTAACTGTGAAGTCAATATTTTTTTCATACATAATTGGGATCAAATCTTAACAAGCCAGTAAATCAGTGGGGAACAATAAAAAAACTGAGGTAATTTTCAAGACAGGGATGCAACTACAAAAATTGTCAGTAACTAAAAAAATCTGATTGCCATTAAATATACCTCTTTTTTAAATAGTGTTTATAAAATGAGTGGATACATCATACATTAGGAGCCATCTTACAGCATTTAAGATGGGAGAGACTACTTTTTTACTGTGATAGTTTCGCTTTAAAAAAAAATCAGCATAGAACATCCCAAGCCAAGCCCTCACCTGGAAACCCCAAGGAAAGATGAAAGATAAAGACATTCCAATAGGAAGCTAATGGTGGCAGAGATCAGATAAAGAATCTTCTACACATTTATCTAAATTTTTAATGCATTAACCAGTATAAACAATATATATATATATATATATATATATATATATATATATATATATAGCCTTAAATGATTTTGAGACTGTATAAAATTTGTCACTGGTTCTCTTTGATCTCCAATTTTAATATAAATATGTGTGATGATTTTAATATTATAAATAACATTATTAGATTTTATATTCTAGCAATCTACAGTTAACTTCAGTCCAAATTAACAGTATATTACTTGCATCTTTTGTTTAGTGCATATCTACCCATGCTTAGCATACACAGTGTGCTTTGGTTCTATCTCTTTGATGGAAATGTGGGGGGGAGGAGGTATCTGGAAGAGGGTTTCAGTGCTGACTTGATTATAAATAGTATGAAATATTATGAGGTCGAAGATAATCATGTGTACATCCTATTTATTTATATTCATGTGTATTCAATACTCAATCTTATTATGCAATCTAATTATGCAAGTTAATTACAATACAGACAATAAACTGAAAACTCTACCTAGAGACTCGATCTAGATCTAGACCTAATTTCCTTCTATTTAATCCAAATAATAATTTAATAAAGGTTAAATCTAGATCTAGATTTAGACTCTAGACTACTTCTCTAGATTCTAGATTTAGATTCAAAATTGTTGACTGGAAATTGTGGAAGAATGGATGTCACTCCCTAGACCTACTCTAGGCCTAAATAATAGATAAAATATCATATTGACACTCGCCAGGAGTGGGAGAACTAACTCACAAATAAACTCTGCACTCTATCCAGAAGAATTGAAGAAATAAATTGTAAATAAAATAAATGAGAAATGGACGAACTCTCATCCAAAATTTAAGAAAGATAACGCTTACTATAAGCTATCCCGACAAGACCAACGTCTAATTTTTCGACTCAGGACCAGACACAACAGAATGCAACAACACATGTACCGGAAGCTCAAAATTGGAACCAGTGAAATCTGCCCATGTGGAGTATCACCAGAGAATGCCGACCACGTCCTCCAACACTGCTCTCTTTACCAAGAGGCCCGTATAAGACACTGGCCCCAAAACACCCCAATAGAAAGAAAACTATATGGAGAGCTCCCTGCTTTGGAAACCACTGCGCAGTTCATGTCATGTTTTGGTTTAGTCATCTGAACACTCCAACATAACAATGAGAACGAGGAAGAAGAAGAATATTGACATTTCACTTTTAATCATATTAGTATAAGCCTACATAAGCATTTTATAAGATGATCATCTAGATCTAGACTAGTTTATTTATTCCGGACATTACATGACTCCGTACAATTTGCTGTTTTTGTGGTCATTACATCTTTATTTTGATATTTAATATGAAACTAGCATGCTGTATAATGTGCGTGTTCATTTTCCAATGATTCTAATCCAATTTCCTTCCATTTAGCTGTCTTTTAATGTAAGAAAAAAGAATGTCAAATTTGTAAGTCAGGTTGTTGTTTTTTCCTATGTTACCAGGATGACTTTACCTCTTCCTAGGATTAAGAATATATTTTTTGGTTGGCTAAGTCTATGCTAATGAGCCCGGCAATACTTATTCTGTTTTCGGAGCTTGATTTATTTGATTCATAAGCCAAGTTGTCTGATTCCATACAAAAAAAAAATTAAAAACAGGGTGTTTGTATTGAATTACAATTTTCTTACTAAAATTTATTTTAACAGCCAGTTTTGAACATCAATGCTAATGATCTTATATTATATTTGTTTGTTTGTTGTTGTTTTTTTTATAGAGAATAAATGGGCAAATGTTTGTAGTGAGCTTGGTACATTGAATGAAGTTAAATGCCTAGATCTAGACATACTAGATAGATCTAGATTTATATAGAGAGAATATAGAGGATTCGGCTATTTGGGCAAAAAGGGCCACCCTGGCCTGTCTTATACTACAAAAGATCATCTGTATTAGAAATGTATTAAATGAATAAACAAAAAACACAAACATTCAACACACATACATCTAATCATGCAAACTTAAAATAAGTCTAAAAGTCAGTGTAGAAGTCACTATCCCAGTGACCTCATTTTTAGTAGAATAAGTGTGTTCATATTTTTATTTTTTGTGTTCGCATGTATGCATTATTTTAAAATATCTTAAAATGATTTCATGTGAGAGGCTATGCCTAAGGATTTTAAAATTTAGTTAATATCAATTTAGAATTAAAATCCGAGTTCATTGATGCCAAAATATAGAGACTGTTAGAAATAAATTTTGGTGTTTGGAATCAAATAATGTGTGACAAAATTTGTTTGAATTAAATGAAAACACATGGCCTCTTTGACCTTAAATATAATAACAAATAGATCTATATGTTAGGGGTACAAATACAAGTAGTCATCCTTAGTCTCCTTAAACTTAACCCACGAAGCGTCTTAAGAAACTTTTCTGTGGCGTTCGGGGAGTTTTAGCATTTTTAATGCATGTTAGAAAATGGTCTTAAAATGCCATAAAGTGAAGGTTGATATCCATGTTTTATATATATATTCTGAAAGGTAATTGGACAGCGAACACTATAGATCATATATTGAACACCTGAATTTGATCAGTTGACCTTGACCCTGACCTAATTAGTATGATTGATTTTTTTTATCAACAAAAAAGCTTGTTTGCTGACCTCTGTGAGAAACATTTTTAGAGCTATAACAAAAGTTTTGATGTAATTGGATAGCCCATTCATTTTCCTTTATAAATAGATATAATTTTGTTAAAAATGGACCATTAGATTTGAAAAAAAAAATTTTTTTAATGACTTGGTTACCCTTTTAATACAAGTAACAGTGAAGGAAAAAAAAATAGATAAAAATCGTTTTTTTTTTTGTTCAGTTAAGTTAAAAGCATTTAAAGATTGAAAAAATAGAATACTTAATGCATAAAGAAGTCAATATTATCATTAATATGCTTCAATCTATCTTAAAATGTCTTAAATTTCACTAAATTTTGACTAGGTCTAGGTGCAGATCCAGTCCGGTCTCTAGTCTAGAGTCTAGATATAGAGTCTAGATATAGACTCTAGACGACTACGGACAGTACGGACATAAATCATCGGCCACTTTATGAATAGATCTAGATCTAATATATAAAATATTCTCATTATTCCTAGATCTAAATCTAATTGTAATATTAAAAAAGAACAACTAAAAGTATTTGAAACTTTATGTTTTGTAACATCTCATGGACCCGGGCTAGCATCGGACATTGCAAGAAAAATTCGCCGGTGAATAATCAGCATGTAAACACAAAAACAGATGGGGAAATGGGCTATTTTTGGATCTGACAGGAAGAAGAATGTCTAATAGATCTGAAGTTTAAAAATGGTCACTTTAAAACGTGGATTGGAATAGAAAATCATCAGTCTAAAGTCGGCCGATTATATCGGCCGGGACGCCACAGAAACGAAATGTCGGCCGATATAATCGGCCGACGACGCTTCGTGGGTTAAACTAAAGAAGATTTTGATATATAATATACTCCATTTTCTTTTCTATGTCAAACCATTATCAAATAATGCGCTGTCAAAGTCAAATTTTGATTTTTTTGGCCTATAGATCTAGATGTTCGAATAGCATAAACTACTCTCCCACCCTCTCTAGATTCTATTATTAGTATTAGATTCATACTCATAGATCATGTAAATGTATGTCTATCTATGTCTATGACATGTTCATAAGAAAAGTCGGACTGATGACAGTGTGAGTGATTGAGTGAAGTGAAGCTATCTATTCTATAATCTAATCTAGTTAATCTAGAATCTAGATCTAGAGGCATTCTACTCTCTAGGGTTAGTCTAGAGTACTCTAGAGTCTAGACTAGTGAATTAGTCTTCTTCTATTAGATTAATTAGAATAATCTAGACTAAGTGACTCTAGTCAACTCTAGTGCTAGTGACACGCTACTATCTCTAGACTCTAGTCTAGGATAAGACTTCTAAATTTAAATTAGAAATACTGAAATTACTAATTAGCCTTTTATTTAATTTAATACAAGGAATAAACTTTAATAAAGGATGAGTGAGTGAGCCTGGCCAATCAATCATATTTCATTATTTGCCTGGCCAAGGCAATGGAGCCATACGTTCCTTAAAATAATATTATTGATCTAATTAGACTAATATACCTCATTACAGATCTGATATAGATCTATCATAGATCTCGGTTTTAATTGATGTTGCGTAAAATTTTCTATTCAGACTCTAGTTTTTATTTTTATTTTGTTTCATTAACTGGGGTCTTTACGTTACATTAATTTGCCGACATCTTGGAATCCTTGGTCATAACCTCAAACCCAAAATGTATCTTAATAAAACACAAAGAAGTTTACCTGCAGTGAAAGGTTAGGAATACAAAAGTCTATCCTTTCAAACGAAATTGTAAAGCTCTAGTCTAGATCTCTATTTAATGTATCATGTTTACTATTTATCTTCGCAAAATGCATGGATCAAATAGATAGAAATCTGGATCTAGTCTAACAGTAGAGACCTATATAAGATAGCCTAGATTCTAGTTTACTATGGTGTATTTTTTTAATTTTCATTAAGATCAATTTCAGGGGAAATCATTGAGGATTCGCCGATTTTATTTTATAATCAAAATTTTCTTAAGTTAGCGAGCCTTGCTATAAAAATATAGAGAGAGTCTATAATAAAAAAAAAAAACTATTCCAAAACATTTCCTAACATTATCTGCGACTTCTCTTGGCAATGACAAGTTTCAGTACAAGTTTCATTATTAATTTGATACTTTTTTTTCTAGATCTATCTCGTCTCTTTACATTACTAAATAGTCTAGTACAGTGATGCCCAAAATACGGCCCGCGGGCCGGACGTGGTTCCATCAGGCCCGCCGTAACGTCGGCACAAAGTGTAGAAATCTCCCTTCCAAACAAAAAAAAAAGTATCTTTACCTACGTTTGGGTCCTCACTTTTTCTTTGATAGATTGGTACCATGACCTTTAACATTTGTGTGTGAATTGGAACTCTGAATATAGAATCTACCACGAAAAGTGAACCTTTTTTTGTTGAATATATATATGTTAATAAGCAACATATTTATTGACTAAAAAAAGTGTGGGCTGTTTAATAAAACGACAAAATAGAAACGACATTTTAAAATAAATATCGCAGCATTCTTGGTTTGAGTCGCGAATAAAAGATTGTTAGCTACGCCTAGAGATTGGAGGATCCATGTGAATATTTACCAAAGCGAGACCAAAAAAAAAATGAGTCGGTTGTAAAGCTATCTACACTGAAGCTGTTTTCTGACGCGTAAAAAAAAATATGTCAAATAACCTATTCATCATCATCATCACTCCTTTGAGTTCCTCGTGGAACATAGGGCCTCGACAAAAACACGCCACTCTCCACGGTCTCTTGCTAGCTTTTTGATGGTGTCCCAGCTCTTCCCGGTCTTCTCTGCTTCTTCAAGTACACTGCGTCGCCATGTAACCTATTAATTAAGTATTAAATCGACAATTTCGTTTTTGAAACTTTTCGGTTATGTGGCCTGCGAGACGAGTGTCGGAAATTAAAACGGCCCGCTGGTCGAATTAAGTTGGGCATCACTGGTCTAGTAGATCAGAATCTTTTCGGTTCGAATGAAGTATTTCGATTATACTACTTCTTACAATTTATGGAAAAAAGATAATTGCGTGAGTAGGCCTACTGTGATAGTCCTGCCTTGTATTTGTTGATGTCTGTCTGACTTGGACAAATTACTCTGGAGGCATGGGCAGAGGCGGCCTTAGCAGTGCACGGCGCCCTGGGCGATTGTCATATGCGGGGCCCTAAGCCATAAGTGTAGGCTATATATCCATACCACATCACATCACGCTAATGTCTCGTCCGCCTCTAATGCTGTAGGTCTTATTTTTGTTACAAAACATAGTACTTTACGTATGTACTGTACTATTGGCCGTTTGACTACATTACATAATGTACTTCATGAAAGATTTTGCCTTTATCAACGTAACTAAGGATTAAGACATGTGTTCATGAACAATCAACAAACTACATAATAATATTTCTGCTAAACACTCTGAAGGTTAAGATTATGGCCGCCGCAAGAAGAGCGCAAAAGGTCGATTGTTGATGCGAATAATGTGTGCTTGGGCTCCTTGGTGCTTTCCCTTCAAGTTTACACCATTGTATTTGTATCCCTGGACACGACAATCGGCGATGTCCTGACCAACGTTCACCAGCGCAGCAAGAAGCGCCATGACAACATTTTTCCTGTTAAGTTGTCAAAATTAGGATATGTCCAAAAAACTCAATATAAGGGACATCAGCTCTTTGTGGCTAACATCAGGTGTGCAGTCAAGAATGACGGAAAAATATTTTGCAAGTTTGATTTTATCAATAATGTTCCCTTTTACTTCTGATGCCATAATGTTCATATGCTCGTTTTGAATCCTATGCCCGATGTAATGACCATGAGCCTCGGCGTTCTTAATTCTTCGAAGATGTACTTGCATGGTTGGGTCGACTTCGGCTATCACCGTTGTTCGTTTGTTTCTCTGTTCTCCCATGATATGCGGTGTTGTTTTCTTAAAGGTATTGTACAATCGCTTGTACAGCAGTTTTACTTTTCTAATTTTTCTTGCATCACGTTATTCGTTGTGCTACCATTTGACATTCTCAGAGCTAAATCCAACCAGAAAGTCACACACGGGATGTACAGAAACCTCGTGCTGCTTAAGTTTATGTCATGTTAAGAGCTTACATAGAAATAGTATTTGGTACCGGTATTATAAAGATGCCTGGAAAGATTTCCAAAGATATTGAGTATATATGAGAACTGTTCTGGTTTTCGAAGCTGACAGTGTCAAGGGAATCTCCAATCGCGGGGCCTGGATAGTTGCCCCACTTGCCACCCCCTACTGGGCATAGGCGTAGCCAGGGGGATTGGGGTTCAATACTGTTCCCTTTTTCTTCTGATTACTTCAGGTCCATAAGCTCGTTACGAAACTGTCATATCTTTGACATATGCTGATAACGCGAATGTTTATTTGTATAGCATCAGGGCCTCTTCTGGCCTTGTTAGAATGTTCTTTGTGCAAACGTTAAATAACTTTATCCTGATCAATTTTGTTGTTGCGTAGTGCCACTATGTTCACTGAGTAATTTGACCACAACACATATATTTAGAAGCAAGCATCGTCTCAGCAGACAAAACGTTTAATAATCATAATAAAATAGTGCATAATAACTTGGCAACTCCAGCCATGGAAATACATCACTTAGAATCCATTTATGTTACATCTCGTATCTCTTACACAATACATACATACATCTCCTTACTCTCAGGTGTCCAAAGGGTAACTGAGGTTTTCACCCCGTAGTCAGTTACAAACCAATCATTTTTTTCGTAAATAAGGCACAAGATAGTCAAATGACTATTAACTTACTTCATGTCACATTGAATCTCAAACGAGTATGTGACAGAAACCTATGCCAGATGTTATGTTCTGGTGTCTGGGCTGTAAATTGTTTGATAGTTAATATCGAGCCTTTCCTGTTTTGTGCACTCTTTAAGCGCACGAGAGAGAATTATTAAATTTATATAATCAAGTATTGTGTATGGTAATTACATTTAAGTAACACAGTTTTATGTAATGGTCATTACATTCATGTATCCAAGTAGTATGTACAGTCATTACATTCAAGTAGCCTATCCAAGTTATATGTAAAGTCTTTACAATTAAATATCAAAGTATTATGTATGCTTATTACATTTAGGTAACCAAGTATTATGTATGCTTATTACATTTAGGTAACCAAGTAGTATGTATGGTCATTACATTTAAGTATCCAAGTATTATGTATGGTCATTACATTCAAGTATCCAAGTAGTAGTATGTATGGTCATTATAATTAAGTATCAAAGTAGTATGTATGTTCATTACATGTAAGCATCCAAGTAAAATGTATGGTCATTACATTTAGATAACCAAGTATTATGTATGGTCATTACATTCAAGTATCCAAGTAGTATGTATGGTCATTACATTTATGTAACCATGAAGTAGCCTATGTATGGTCATTACAAGTATTATGTATTGTCATTACATTTAGGTAAAAATGGTTTATGTATGACTATTACATTTATTATATGTTCTTTTTAATAATGCTATGTATCTCTTTGTGCCATTAGTTATTTTGCCTTCTTAGCCACAAAAAATGTTATTTATGATATTTGTTTGAAAGGCATTGATCATGCATTAACTGATTTTTATTAAGTAATGGGAATGATAAAAGTCAAACAATCCAGTAGATTGCTAGCATTTCTAAGTAAAGTAATGAAATGTCTTTTAATTAACGAATTAATTTAAGAAATCTTTTTCCATTTGATTTCTTTCTATTGGGGTGTTTTGGGGCCAGTGTCTTGTATGGGCCAGTTGGTAAAGAGAACAGTTTTGAAGGACATGGTCAGCACTCTGTTGACACTCCACGTGGGCAGTTTTCGCTGGTTCCAATTTTAAACTTAAGGTACATATGTATGTATGGAATCAAACAACTTGACTTATAAATCAAATAAATCAGCTCCAACAACAGAATAAATATTGCCGGGCGCATTAGTATAGACTTAGCCAATCAAAAAATATAGTCTTAACCCTAGGAAGAGGTAAACTCATCCGGATAACATAGGAAAACAACAACCTGACTAACAAATTTGAAATTCGTTTTTCTTACATAAAAAGACAGCTAAATGAAAGGAAATTGGGTCAGAATCACTGGAAAATGGACAAGCACATTATACAGCCGCTAGTTTTATAATAAATATTAAAATAATTATTTAATGACCACAAAAACAGCGAATGTCCGAATTCATGTAATGACCGAATTAAATAAACTACTATAGACCTAAAGATATAACCATGATATAACTAGATCATGGAAAATGGACAAGCACATTATACAGCCGCTAGTTTTATAATAAATATTAAAATAATTATTTAATGACCACAAAAACAGCGAATGTCCGAATTCATGTAATGACCGAATTAAATAAACTACTATAGACCTAAAGATAACCATGATATAACTAGATCATGATGAGTAGATCCAGATCTAGAATCTAGATCTAGAATTCTAGATTTAAATAAATTAAATACTAAAATTATACCTCAGTAGACTGAGTGGTGACAGTAGACGAGTAGTAGATCCTAAATAAAAAATCTAGATTCTGATAGATCTATTCTAGATCTATAAATTATATTATAATTTATATTAATAAAAATCATTAAATCTGACATATTGTCTATAGTGACTATAGTTATAGTAGTCACTAAGTCAGTAGTGGCTTATAATATAATACTAGTCTATATTAAGTATATAATTATTATAATATATTCTATATCTATTTTACTTACTATAGTGTTTATAGTGATTACAGTCTAGATCTAGCTTAGGGCTTGGCTTAGACGGCTTAGTGTCTAGAGTCTAGATTAACTAGATATATATAATTATATAGATTCTATCTAGACTAGAATAATCTCTAGAGGTCTATATTTAATTTTAGATCTGCAAAAATCTGTATATTATTATTCAATATTGTATCCATTCCAGTGGCGCTACAGCCCATGGAGGGCTCTGGCCTGGTTTAACACATACATCTTTCCATTCAGATCTCTCCTGGGCCTTTCATCTCCACGCCCTAACCCCAAGCTGCTTCAGATCTGCTTCCACGTCATCTATCCATCGCATTCGGGGTCTGCCTTTGGGTCGCCTGCCTTTTGGTTTTTGCCTGTATACGATTTTCGCCCCTCTGTTGTCTGACATTCTTTCAAGGTGACCTGCCCAACGTAGTCTGTTCTTTTTTATTTCGTTCACTATTGGTGGGTCTTCATATAATTGATATAACTCATGGTTAGTGCGTGTCCTCCACCCTGTTTCATCCTGTATGGCACCATAGATTTTCCTAAGAATTTTTCTTTCCCAAGTGTTAAATCCAATGACATTACCTACCATTTCCTTTTTAACAGCAAAACCTGTACCTAAGTTGTTAGTGCTTCCACCACTATAAAATATAGTATACTCCTTGGTTCTGAGAATGTCCGAGTCTTTCCACCTGATTTCCTGTAGGGCAACAAGGGGTATCCTATATTTCTTTAACACTTCAGTAAGTTGGGCTAGCGCACCTGCTCTATAAAGGCTTAGCACGTTCCATGTCGCAAAACAAAAATCATGTCCTTTTCCAGGCCTAGGTCGTTTTCCATTGAGATCTGTCCGGGTTTTCTTGTGTGTATTAGCTTTCGTAACAGTATTTTTTATATGACAGAGTTGTTAGCCCTGTGCATAACCATCTGGGGGCTGCCCCTTTCAGCTCTCTGGATAGCTGCCTTTATTTTCGGGTAAGGTGCCCTAGCCTTTGTGGATCCCTCCACTTCCTGCAAGGCAGCAGGTTTGATTTTGGTCCACCTCGGGTATTTTATTTCCCCGGTACCCACCATATCTGGAGGGCATTCCCCTATCCGCCACCTGGGGAGGCGCTCGATGGGAGATCAAAAACTCCACACGAGATTCAATATTGTAGACTATAAAAATAATAATAGATTTTAGTGTAACTCAGTAATCTATTACCCTGGCCTATCTAGACCTATTAATAATATTATCTTATCAGATCTTATAAAATGCAGATGTTACTTCAAAAACAAAAAAAAAAAAGATGATTGCTTCCTATGTGGAGAATGCCTAATGAATTTGTTTTTGTTTTTTTAATTTACACAGAGAGGGAAGGAGAAGATGGCAGTGTTTTATGAGAAATGATGTAATAACTACTACTAGTACTAGCTGTGTAATGGCCTCTAGTATTGTAAAGAATGAGCTTGACTCTGACAGTATTAATATTGTTCAAGATATAGACACAAAATCTGGACCTAATACGTATACACCAAATGCCAGTGTCAATGATACATCTTCCAATATCAATGATGTAAATATACCTCCGTGTAACTTGCAAAGTACTGCCAATGACAACTTGCAAAACAAACTCACAGAAAGTAAGGAACATTTGGATGTTAGCAATAACAAACCAACAGAAAATGAAAGTGTTGATGGTAAACCATTGCAGAATGAGTTTCATGGTCCAATACTACCCAGTGTGAATTGTCCAGAGAAAATAGTAAGAGAGTAACTATTTAATTGTCAGTTTTAATAAAATGTTTGTTTTACATGTTTTGGGTGTTTTGCTTCAGAATTGAAGATAATCTACTTTCTAGTCCAAACCTCCTGCAGGACGATGAGTGTTGCAATGTGCAAGGTATGAACCTGGGACCATTGAATGATGGTCCAGCATGCATACCACACAATCAGGCAGCCTGTAATGTGATATCAGTGAAGTAAAAGTAAAAAAAAGTAAACTTCCCCTTTCAGACCTTGCGATCTATAAGACAGATGATGTTAAGGTTAATGAGCAGGGTGTATGTGGCTAGCACAATGAGCAACTGCCTTTACTTTCCCCTAACCCTAACCAGTTTCATGTACCCATTAGTGTTGGGTGGACTCAGGGGCACCTGAAAAATCTAGAAAATTCAAAATCCCAGTCTTCACCAAGATTCTAACCCAAGATCCCAGGTTCAGAAGCCAAGTGCTTAACCACTCAGCCACCACGAACCCATAATATCCGTGAAGTGGCATACCTAATATCACGACATGTCAAGTAACATTGAATTGTTAAAGAGCAAATCATTAGATTAGATTAGGTTACTGCCTAATAATGTGGGATATGTTCTAAACTGCTGTCTCAATGGTACCTAGTTCAAACAAAGTGGGTATGTATTTAGATAGGTGGTTTCTGTATGAATAGACATTTCTTTCAGATATGTTTCTTTCCTTCTGACAGACTTTTTGCTGGTATCTTCTGCTATGCCTTGTAATTTTATTTATGGCGCTGTGCCAAGATGTACAGACCTATAGGTCTTATGAATACAGCAAATTAAGCTTTGCTTAGAATTCATTACTTTTTTTTATATTAGCAACTCATTTTTTTCAAAAGTTAATCTAGTGTAAGAAAATGCAGTTTGTACAAGTGTTACTTACTTGTTTGTGAATGTTGTTCGTATTTGCATCTATATTGTTATTGGTAAAGTAGTTATGCTGAGGTGGTCAATTGTAGTCAAACTGAATTTCCGTTTCACGGTTGGATTAGACCTTATCTTACAAAATGAATCCATAAATTTGAAAAGCTTGATGACAGTTTAGTTCTGTGCAAATGAAAACATCAGAATTTACTGTTTTAGTTCAAACATTTGAACAACTATTCTAGAAAGAAATATTTCAATACAGAATATAGTGTAAGAAATTGTTAATTTTTTGTCAGAAATCATATAGAAAAATGTTGTTTAAAATTAGACAGTTAAGTATTTTGATGAAGATTTCATTTCATATATTATGTAGAAATATTATTTTAAGTCATTTTAGTACTTTATGATGTTTCTATTTGTTCTAGATTCAACATTATTACTATTTATTTAGTATTTAGTTATTAGACATTGTTTAAAAACACAAGTGTTTCTCTCTGATAAATCCACTTATAATTGTGCTTCAGATATTATGCCTTGACTTGAGTGATGAGATGAACACAACAACATTCAAATCAAAAGCTGGGTATTTTTTTTTATTATTATTTATTAGGAAAACTTTCTATGTTTATGTCTTACATAATAGTGGAAAGAAATGTGTCATGTAAACTGATAATATTTTTTTTCAGGGATAAATATTCAGGATTAGAACTTGGGAAAAGAGCCATTCGAATGTTTGTTTTACATAAGAGTCAAATGAATCCAAAACATGAATTTGCATTTCTTATATTTCATGAGGACTCCACCATGGTAACTGTGCTTGCACTTTATATGCTAGTTAGACTTTCAATTTTATATTGGATAGGAGGTAGTTACTGCTATAATGTTATGTTTTAAGTTAGCTGTGATGTAAAAAAAAAAAAAAAAATCATTTAGTTGAATTCTTGGTTGGAGTTGGTTTTATATTTTAGATTTAAAAAAAAAAATGAAAACTAATGTTTGAAAAAATTAGTTATTTATACTGAAATGTTTGTAAAAAGATTTGTCTAAATAGAATTAATAATTGTATGTAAAATATATGTCTATGAAGATGTTATATAGTATGTATCTATTTATACTAATCTCAGTATCTTCTAACTTCTTAGATTCAGTCTTTCACACCCAGAGCTCAAGATATTCTTACAGCTTTGGATGACAGTATTATAGAAACTCACAAGTCTGGCCCATTCAATCTGGCAAATCTATATGAAACAATGTAAGCATCTGGAATCATTTAACTTTTCAAGATTTATTGAACAGTGTTTCCCCTACGAAAAATTCCATTAGGGAATTAAAGTGTAGTTCATCCCTATGATCCCTTTGACAGCTGAGAAGAATGTATCTCAGTGGACCCAAGGCACTCTACATCTAATCCGGTTTTAAAGCTCTACAATATATAAAAAAGTAAAGTTCCCCTTTCAAACCTTGTGGTCTGTAGAGCAGATGATGTAAAGGTCATCTGTTTCTGTGTTCTACAGTTAATGAGGGCGCCATGTGGCCAGCACAACTACCAATGGCCTTTAATTTTCCCCAACTAATATCAGGTACCTGAACAACTGAAGAAAACAGCACACTATTTTTCCTTGGCACAGTCTGCAAAAGAGCTGACAGCTCAGCAGCAAAAAACTGGCTAGAAGAAGAATATCAGGTACCCATTAGAGCTGGGTGGACTGAGAGGTGCCCAAAGGTCCTGAAATTAAAAATCCCAGTCTTCACCAGATTCAAACCCAAGACCCCCGTTTGAAAGCCAAGCCCTTTACAACTCAGCCACGGCATGATGAGGTTATATTAACAATACTCTAGCTGAGATTGCTTTTGTAGCCTGAACCAGTAGAAATCTTTTTATGATTGAATCAGGCATATTATTACTAGAATCTAGTACCGGTAGATAGCAAAATAGATAAATAAATAGTACAACTGCTTGTACAGTCATTAACATGTTTGTGTCTTGTTTAAGCAAAGCTAATATAGAAGTACCAGCAGCCAATGAGACCTGTGAACTGCTACCTCCTCCTTATATCGTCAGGGTCATCTTGGTCTATGGGAGATCTCAAAGTGTTCCAGTTGTAACAAATACCACAGTAAGTATTATTCTAGATTTGTTCTGAGTAGAGAAGTATAACTTAGGGCTTGTCTCACTATTAAAAAAAGGCAAAAGGCCCATCTTGCGATCTAAGGGAGCAAATGATGTAAAAATCATCTGTTTCTATAACGAGAGTGTCATGTGGCCAGCTCAATGACCAACTGCTATTACTTCTCCAGCGTCAGGTTCTCTCGTTAGATTTGGGTTCAAAAACCCAGTCTTCACCAGGATTCAAACTCGAAATCCCTCATTTGGTAGCTAGGTTCTTAACCACTTCACCATCTCTCACTGTACATGATACACAATCTTATGGCTTGTGTTTTGAAAGTGATGGGGAAAAAAAGTTATGAAAAATATAAACTATTACTTGATAATTTTCGTCACTGACTGCCGATTTAAATGGATTTACATATTTAAATGTAAATAGCAATCAACAAAATACATAAAAATGTAGAAATATGGATAGAGATAAGAATAGTGAATTGTGATGGTTTGATACACTACTAACTTAATAAAATTGAGAAACTAAAAGAGAATGATATGAACGGCTCATTTTCTATTTCTTCTGACAATGTAAAGTTGAACAGATATTGACGAAGGTTTAACAACATGAATCATTCTCAGTGGCATATTTTGTAAACAAATTATAATTCATACCAATACAAAATGACACTACAGTTTGCTTACATTCTGCACAGTCACATTTACTGGATTGCATTCTGATCTAAAATAGTTTTAGTTGACCATTTCAGCATGTTTTTTTTGCAATGAAATTTTCAATTTTTTAAACTTAGCAATTGTATCTTAGATTTGGTTCTTTGTATATTTTTTTTTTTTTAGTGTGGGGTGGAAGTTCTCATAAAAATAATACTTATTATATTTACAGGCTAAGGAAGAGCTGGAGTCCTCGCCTTACTTCTTTACAGATGTGCTCTACATCCATGAATCTCCGTCAGAACTCAACCAATGTGAGGTATGTTTACTCTTAGCTCCGGAGATCAGAAGGATGCATTTTGCCTTAATTTCTTTAAATTATAGTATTTTCTGGAATTAAAAAACAAGATAGAAAAATATTTTTTTTAAGAAATTAAAATAACACTTTTTCTAGACACGAGAGAAATATTTTCAAATCCTTTCTATAAACAATGAATTGTTTCTAATTAGATTTAAACATTGTTTTGCACATTTGATATACAATCATTTAACAAATGTGCTTTTTTTTTTCTTGCTCAATTTTTTGCTAATAATTAGTAAATTTGTTTTTTTTTTTTTTTTTCATTATTTGCAAATTAAGCTTTAAACCAAAGCAATAATTATTTTAAGAAATTATTGATTCAATAAATTAAAGCTATATTGAAAGGAACTTAAGTTAAATGGATGTTCTACTGAAAAGAAGTTAAGTTAAATAGATGTTCTATTGAAAGGAACTTCAGCTAAATAAATGTTCTATTGAAAGGAACTTAAAGCTAAATAGATGTTCTATTATATTTAGACAACTTTTGTTTTATCATTTTTCTGATAAATTTAGAGTGTTTGTTTTCTGTCGAAATTCTCTCTTGTCATCAATGTTGTGTAATAATTTGTTTGGTAGGAGATATTCAATGTGTTGTGCAAGTTGGATCACAATGGCTTCTCCTACATATTTGAAGTATGCAAGTATACACCAATATTGAACAGTGGCGCCAAGCTGTTGGCTCATCCGCTGCAACGCCCTCGTCAGCTTGAAGCGTGTTACAAATTAAAACAGGAGGAAGCCGTTTCTTGAAACCAAAATCAAAATGACGAGTTGAATAGGATATTCTTTTGTTAAATTGAATTTTATTATAGCATAGTGAAGTATTAATTGAACGTTGGCAAGACTTTGTACATGTATTCTTAATAGTAACTAAGCTGCCAGTACCAATAACCTGTTGGGGATCCATGTCCAGTAAAAGCAATTTAGCTTAGATGCTGCCCATTTGGATGACAACGAACTAACTATTAATTTTTTCCCCTTTCTCCAAGGTTTTATAAAATGTGAGCGGCTGTCTTCATTTCCGAAGATTAAGGATGAATAATTTATATGTACTAATTAAGTGTTTCACTCAGTATGTAAAAAAAATCTACTTTTTTTTTTCACACTACAGAAATCTTAAAATTTGTAAATCTTATCTTATAAATTACTTATGAATCTTTTAAAGAAGATTATTGCATTGTACACTCATCCACATGTTTATGTATTTGTTCATCAGCTGACTGACTCCGCTAACAAGAGTTGTAATTATAAGGAAATGAATATGAAAGAATTTAAATCATAAGTTTATAGCAGTAATTCTAAATCAAAACATAACATTACATAGGAACAATGTTTTGTAATGTCAAGATGACTTTTTTGACATTGTTTGAAGCCATAAATAAATCTTAAGATTACTTTCTGGAAAGTATTTGCATTCAAGATGGTAACAGCTATAGAGTAGTCTGCAATTTGCATTATATAAATAATGCTATAGTTACTTAATGCAAAGCTTCTGAAGTGAGTCTATCTCTATAAAGTTATAAAATTTGTCACTATCCTATAGAGTTTACCTATTACACTAATAGTGCAGATATACTACATGTCTTATTAAGCCCTACAGATTACCAAAGTCAGTGCTTGTCTTGTCCTGAATTCTTAAATTTTGACGACTGTATTGTATACCTCACATTACTTATAAAATTCCTAGTAAACCTATTTGCAAGTATGTGTACAGTTAATGCATAATTGAATTTATTAACAAAGATTTTAACACAGTCTGTTATTTATACTTATTTGCTATTATTTTCAGTGTTAGGGTTAAACAATTTCTGTGCACATTTTAGCACTGTAGAGTCAAATTTAGGAGCTCACTATTTTTAGTTGGCAACATTGACCCTCAATTTAGGGTCCTTGACATTGCTTAGTTTATTATGATAATTTCCAAAAACTATATATTTAAATAATTAAGGGACTAGTTTCTACTAGCAAGAAAACACTATAGCTAAACAGGGACTAATCTATTTCTCTGCAAATGTACCAACTGTATCTGACTTTCCAGCCTTATCCATAATCTATTGTTCTTGACCTAATAGATAGAATACAGTCTGCCTGATTTTTTGGTATGGCTCTGGGCTGTCATCTCAATGGTCTCAGGTTCAAACCCTACCCGCCTCCATAACCTGCTGTCTTGCACTAGGTTTTGGTTAGAATGTAAGAATCAATTCTGAAACCTGTAAAACAGAACAAAATAGATTTATAGACAGAACTGTCTTTGTACTTTAAGTTTAAGCATTTTTTCACTGGACTGTATTTTTTTAGAGTACCATTTAGGCAGTGTGTTTCTTTTTAAGATACTATTTTGGCATTTTAGGGTTAAGATTAGTTTTTTTGTTTTTTTTGTTTTTATATTAACCTAGCTCAGAAAACTGGGAATGGAAGTTGTCATTTAGAAATTATTTGCATTTGTTTTAGTACTTTTAAAAACGTGTATGCATTCCAATAAAATCTTTTATTCTGAAATATTTATCATATTAATAATAATAATTTTTGTTTGTACTTGGTTACATTTATAAATTTATTGCTTTTCGTAAAACTATTTCTTTTTGTGACAGTTTCACTTTGATTTACTCCAGTGTGTTGTTACCGATTTTCTCCTCTGTTGGTTAAAGTGAACCTATTATATTAGTATAAATTGATAATGGACTAAGAAGTTTTTTCTGTCGTAGCTTATCTTATGAAATATAGACTTATTTCAAAAAAGAAGTTTATTACGTCCTATGTTCCTAAGTCAAACTAGTCATGCATGTTAATCAATGACTTAAATTCTGCCATATCGTTGGTTTTCCTGGTTGATGTAATAGTTTATCAAGACAATACTCATACTTAGACCATGTTTTTTTTTTTTTCAAATGTGCCGATGCATTATGTTACTTAAAACATTTGTTCTCATCAGGTTATTCTTGTTCATTTTTTTCTTTTAAAAAATTACATTTGAGAAAATTCTTGTTAATTATGTGAGGGTTGTTGCTGTGTTCATTGTTAAATGTTTTGATATTTTCAATCTCTAAAAGGAGCTGCAATTCTCAGTCTGCTGTTAGTATTAAATTCATCAGGGTTTAAAATATTGAATAAGCAAAATGGTCAGTGAGACAAAGTTTTGTATTTTTCAATTTCTGGCAGAGAGACAAACAAAGAGATATATATAAACATTGTTCATTCAATTATAGAGGCTATTTGTATTGCTAGAAAAAAAGTTGTATAGTTACTGTAAGAACTAAATTGTTATTAAAACATTAAGTCTGTCAGGGCCTCTGATTTAACTGATAGAAAGTGTACTAATAAAGTGTTGCCTTTGTCATTTAGATGTTGACTGTCAATGTCATTGATGTTTTTCCTGATTGAATGTTGGCTATTGGTTGTCAATGATACACACACACAAAGTTTTTATTTATGAGGTAATATTTGAATATGTTAAGTAACTTAGCTATAAAAAGATATCAATTCATTGTATGAAAGTTGAATATAACAATAAAGCTGACATATTGCCTTCTGCTATGTGATCAATCGCATTTCTATTTATTTCATATTTTGCTAATTTTATTGATTTCCTTCAAGCCTGACTATACAACAGTCCTCTGATTTAAGATGTTACATTTGGCACATTAAGATCATCATCCCAGTGGCACTACATCTCATGGAGGGCACTGGCCTGCTTTAGCACATCTCTCCATTCTGATCTAGCCTGTGCTTTATATTCCATGCCCGGACTTAAAGCTGTTGTAGATGGTGCACTAACTCTTACTCTCCATAATTATTTCCCTTGTTCTGGTAGTATTATTCATTTTGCTCATTTGTATTGTATTCCACTATCCTGTTCAGATTAAATGCCAATAACATTTTTGTTTGTTATCAGGAAATGTTATATTTGGTATAGAATTATAGGAGAATGCATGCTCTTTTTACAGGTTCAAATTCTGGTGAAAACTGGGATTGTTAAATTTGGGTACCTGACATTATTTAGGGAAAAGTAAAGGTGGTTGACTTGCCCAATACATCTCAAGGTCTGAAAGGGTCACGTAACTTAACACACTTAACACTAAATTTTAAAAAAATGGCTGAAAAAGTGCATTTTGGTCTAAATTAATTTTTAATGATGCCCCTGTGAAATGACTAAAAAGTGTATTAATTGTGGTCTTTAATTTTCCAAAACAAAATGTGTCATGGTCGTCATGGACACACTTTTAACCACACTAGAAATTCTCTAATTAAAAAATCATATTTTAAAAAAAATGATAACTTATAGTTTCTGCAGCTAATGATGAATAAGAATGTCTTTTGAGTAATACAGTGACCAAAACAAAAAATAATTTTTCCTAACCTACAACCAGAGATCTTCTTCTTGGTCAGAGTGACTTGGCAGAATTTAAGTCATTGGTTAATATGCATGACTAAATGCATGACGCATAGGACGTAATCATCTTCTTTTTTGAAGTAACGTCTGTATTATATAAGATAAGAGTGAAATAAAACCACAACAAATTTCTGAGTTTATAAAGTATTATCTGTTCTATGATTAACAAACCGTAGGTGAAAAATAAAGGACACATGATAATATCTTTCTTACACAATTTATTGAATAGATTGTACAACTAGACATCTATTGCTGCATGAAGACATTGGACAAAATCAAAATGTTTTTATTAGCTTGGAATCAATTTTTTTTTTTTGATGTACTTGCACAAGTGTGATAATGGCCTATGAAAATAATTTTGTTTGATAACCCATTCTTTTATCTTTATATTAGAGAAAAAGTATATATGTGACCAAGTCTTTGTCTTAAAAAGGTTTTTGAGAAAAATTAGTACCTGGTTAGGATTTCATTTTTTTAAAAATGCATAAAAAAACACATTGGCAAGTAGATTATTAACAAAAATTTTGATTATTTAATAAATGCTAGAAAATGAATACTTTTGGTCAGCATCACACTTATAGACAGATGTGTACAACCAGAGTTCACCTCTCCCTAGAAGCCAGATCAAACAACTGCCTAATCACCAGTGACATAGCTGAAAGGGGGGGGGGGGGGCCCAAATGTGTTTGAAATTGTTTTTTACATTAAATTTTACACAAAATGCAGGGGCCCTAAAGAGGCAAGCCCCCCGACCCCCAAATGATGGCCAATTCCTAGCTATGCCACTGCTAATCACTTTTCTTCTGGCGGCACTGTCTACATATTTTCTTCCTGCTACCCCAAACCAAGCTGAACCCGACCCATACCAATAGTGTCTCATAAGCATTTTGATCCCCCACCAAACACACCAAAGTACTGATGATCTATTTTCAAAAGCTGTAAAACCGCATTAGAAACATCGTTTTCATATTAGAAACATCGTTTTCATAATATTTCAGCTTAAATCAAAAGAGCAGTCTTACTGAATTTAGACCATTCCATGAGCCATCATCGCATTGTGCTTGACAGAAAAGTATTGAACATTTTGGACAGATATATTTGCTGTTTAAAAAAAGGTTGGACAAAAAAACAAAAAGATAACTGTAAAATGTGCTGAAAAGAAATAACCTGTTTAAAGTATTGGACAGAAATGAAAAAAAAAAGGGATGGCCAAAAATGTAGGACACTATTTCATTGTTTCACTTGTTGAAATCACGAGAATAAAATAAAATGCAATTCTATTTACAGACGTAAAACTATTTTAAATTGTTATTTACAAATAAATAAACCGTGTGTTCAACATTATTTATAACTCAGGGTTATAGCGTAACTGTGTTTAAAGATCTTCAAACTTAAGGTAGTTATGAGAGATTGCTATTCATCTTTACGTTAACAAAATTTATATCAATGTTATTGAGACTAATGAAAGTGTCAGCTTAAATTAAAAAAAAATTTTTAACCAACTGATAAGATATGCCAGGATGTGCCCAAAGTTGTTTTTTTTTTTTTAACAAAGCTTATATTTTTACTCACTCCGTCTGTGTGAGAGGATTCTTTCACACTTGATTTCTCCCTCTTCCCATTCTTGAATCAAGTTGAAATGTTGCAAAAATTATTAAATGTTGATGACAACACATGAATCAATTAAAAAAAGAATAGGTAATCAATTAGTGGTAATTAATTATTTGATTTTGTTCCAAATAGAAAAAGGGAGATAAACCTAGCAATACTGAGTGATATGGCAGTGATTAAAAAGTGCTCACTTAATATAAGCTTTGTTTTTTAAAAGATTTTTTTTTTTTTTGCTTATTTACAAAGTATGGTTAAAAATAATTCAAATATAGACAGCAAGTGCAGAGGCCAACACTGTACATTAATAAGCTGTTTCATTATTACTTTTGAACATCTCATCCTGGTACTCTGTAGGTACTATGAACACAACTTCTATGTCAGAATTCTATGAACATATCTTTACTACACATAGTTCATGCCACTCAAACGTAAGTAGTCACACCAACACAAAACAAAATGAGTTCTTTTGAGTATATTATTTACAACACATCCCCTTGAGAGCAGGAATGTTATGACCAAATGTCTCAAACTCAGATAATAAACACAAAATTAGATATTTACTGTACCTTTCCTATCACCCAAACTTTGTAGGTCATAAAACAATTTGGTTGAATTATTTTCTAACTATGGGATTGTTACTCAAATACCAATCTTGCCCTCAAGGTACAAATATGTACATGTCTTTCACATGATCAGATCTGATGCTTACAGTATTTACAATGAGAACATGGAAAATCATTTAGGTGAATGCTTACTTGAATATTTGTAAGGTTAAGACAAAAGAATTCAAAGTGAAGTGTGCCTTTTTTTTCATTTTGAACCAGTTAAACTATCAATAGAGTTGAGTGTAAATAATTATCAAATATTAATCACATATCAAGAGATTGTTCGACATAGGCTACTGATGACAAAACCTGAAAGGCTGCATTTGCAATGATGACAAAATCTTTGCAGATAAAACAAGTTTTTGATTGGCTACATATTAGCCAGTGTTATTACAATAACTTCATTTCCAAAGAGAATAGGCCAAAGCTTGAAAATTCTAGAATATAAGCAAAAGCCAAATGAGTTATTAATTCTATTTTTAGAGTAACAATGTCATCCCACAAGTCAGTTATTGCACATCACCACATGCTGTACTCGATATCCTCATTACCAAAGACTTTAAAGTAGCCCAGTATAGTCAGAAACACCACGGTGTTACCAGAGATGACCAGTGCACATGCTCCCCACTGGATCTGAAAATAAATAAGCACTACACAATTAACAGTTAACTAATGTCAATTCTATCATAGTCAAGTCAATGCATCAAGATTTAGACAAAACAGTCATTATAGTCATTATAATCATGGAAGCTTAGTATCAAATGACGCATCGCTCTCAAGGGAAGTTGATAACCATCTGGCCAGGGCCAGTAGTGCTTTTGGAGGCCTCCAGGTGAGAGTTTGGCAAAATAAATTGCTCTGCCTGCCTACAAAATCAATATCTACCAAGCAGTGGTTCTCTCAACCATTCTATATGGATCTGAGACATGGGTATTATACAGAAATCAACTAAGACTACTTGAACACTTTCACTAAAGATGCTTCATTCCATCATGGACATACAGTGGTAAGACCACACTACAAACAGCAGTGTCCTTGCAAATGCTGGTATGGAGAGTATAGAGGGACTTCTTATGGTCCAACAGTTATGCTGGCCAGGGCAGGCCAGGTATCCCATATGGGGGACAGACATATGCCAAAAGCAGTCTTTTTTGATGAGCTAAAAGGTGGTCAACATAAAAGAGGTGTCCACGGAAATGCTTTAAAGACCAGCTAAGGTGCCATCTTGCTTTAACTTTCATAGAAAAAAGCACCTGATTGCATGCGGCTTCAAAACAAGACAGCTGGAGGTCACTTACCGGTGGACAATGATTATGCCTGTGCTGGATGTGGGAAAATATGTAGCTCACAGCTAGGACAGCAAAGCCGTGGGAAATACTGTGTTTCTCAATTATTTTTGGACTCAAAGACAAGCCTTATTATTATAATCAAAGTATAATTTTTTTTTTTCAAAACCTAGAGGATGATGGACAAAATGAAGTAGAGAATATTGTTTAAGAGTAAATGTCCTCACAATGATCAGCCATCTTTCATTTCCTGAATGTGAACTACGCCACAGACATTCTATCTAAACTTCGAACACTCAAAGACATTAAATATGGCAATCAATGGCTTGAACAATCAGACACCAAGGCCATTAGCCTTTGTAATGATTACCAAAAGCTACAATGAATAGAGCTACAAGTTAAAAAATGTACAACTTGTTCGACCAATTTTAGTTATTCCTTTAGTCACTTCTGCCAAATCCCAATGCATTATCTTCCGACGTAAAACAAATATTTTAAAGGTTTCCTTTCTTATAAATTCTTATTGTATAGATTACAGACATTACTTCAACAAAGAAGCTAATTATGTCCTATGAATTTTATGTATCAATCTAGTCATGCTTGTTAATCAATGATTTTAACTCTACTAAGTCATTGGTTTTCCTGACTGATTGAGACAACATATTCCATTCTCTAATGGCAATAGGGAAGAAATGCACTTGTACAAATTGGTCCTTTAAAAAAAGTATAGATATACAAAATGATTTTGAAAATTTTATTCCAAAAACAAGTTAACAACATGACCAAACAGGGGCTTATAAGTAATATAGCAAAGGTCAACTCTGTTACTAAAAAAATTCTCAATAAAACTTGGCTTATTTAAACTTTGCTAAAATATATTCTTTTCACTTAGAGACTATTAAAAATCTTGCTTACAACTTTGTAATAATAGGTCAATACAAATTAGTTTCTTAACTTTGTTTCATTTAATATCAAGACCTGTTTAAAACTTATAACACGGTAGCTTTCAAACTAGCACTCTTAACTGAGTAGCCCCTCCCCCACCCCCAATAAAATGTTTCAACACTCTGTGGCATTTTACGTCTCGAGAGACGATCTTTTCCCTTTGCAACTTCTTGTGTGACTAAAGAGGCCAATCCTTGATACACAGCTGCGTCCTGGCATCCTGCTCTTTGTAGCACTTCCTCATTGGTTATCTTATCTTGCCACCTTATTTTAAAGATCCGCCTTAGGCATCGGAGGTGGAAGACATTCAGCTTTTTTTCCTGCCATGAGTAGGTTGACCATGTTTCACTTCCGTACAGCAAGGTGCTCAACACACAGGTCCGGTAGACTAGGGCTTTAGTACTGCTAGTCAGCAATATGTTGTCCCAGACTCTTTTCTGCAACCGTGACATGGTGGCCATTGCCTTGGCTATCCTGTTGTTTATGTCTTTATCCAGTAGAGTGTTGTTGGATATGATGGAGCCAAGGTAACAAAAGTGATCAACAATTTCTAGTGGTTGGCCATTAATGCTTACTTGAGGTGCAGTGTTTGTGTTTTGGACAAGTATCTTAGTCTTGCTTTGACTGATGTTTAAGCCGAACTTCTGGCAAGCAGCAGATAGTTTGTCAACCAGGGACTGTAGCTGAATATCAGAATCAGCCACAATAGCTGCATCATCAGCAAACAGGAGTTCCCTGACGAGTAGCTTCCTAACCTTGGTTTTTGCCCGCAGCCTTCAAATAGTGAAAATTACATAGAAATAAAATAATTTCTAAAATCTCCAGATTATTTTTTTCTGATTTGAACTATCATATTCTGTTTACTTGGTGTACAAAATAAAAAAACAACAACTCTAGAATCATACAAACGTATGATAAAGTCCTCAAAGAATCCAGTCCTGCTATACTTACCACTTCCACATGGGCAAGGACAACCGGCAGTCCAATGGAAGAGACCACAATACCAGTTGTGAGGAAAATGCAGAGCTCAATGCAAGCACTACTGGAAGAGTCGTAACTATTTGATAATCTCTTGGCAACAATCGTTGGCAATGGTGACAAGAAGTAGAAAAATAAAACAAACATGGGCCACCAGTTGCTGTAAGCAAATAAAATAAACACTTAAGTACTAGAAGCATGAATAGCAAGAAAAAAAATACATATATAAAGTAATTTTAATGTTGAATTGTTTACAGTTACTCTACCGGAAGTACAATCTAAAAATAGCCCACCAATCAGTGCTTTTAATACAGTACTTGCAAGCGCTACAGGCTAATACAATTGAATGTTGGATAGCAAGATAGGTCAGTACAAATTCCCCGGTCTATAGATAGATAGATAATATGCAAGAAATCAAAATAACTCGACAAAGTCTGATTTTTTAAAATTTGTATTAAAATGAGCTATTCCAATGGCTGAACAAAAATAGATTAACCTTGTAGGGAAACAAAATGGCTACACAGTGATATATAATAGTCTAGGTTTACAATCATATTTCTACTTGTTGTTTACGAGGAAACATTGCGCTTTTCTAATAATTATAAAAAGAGCCAGTCTTACACACAGGACAAAAAAATTCATAATAAAATAATAAAGCACTTGAAGACCATATAAGTTACATTTTTATGCAAAGAAATGGCTGAGCTACTAAAATTAGGTCAAAACAAAAAAAAAATATTTTTCATCTTCCCCCCTAAATTTGGTGTCCCACATAGCTTTCATTGGGATATCGTGGCAAAGAAGTCTCATGTTCGAATCTCGGTGAAGACATGGATTCTGAAAATGGATTTTTAGGATGCCCCTAAGTCCACCCAACCCTAATGAGTATCTGGCATTAGTTGGGAAAAGTAAAGGCAGTTGGTTGTTGTGCTGGCCTCATGACACCCTTGTTAACCATCGGCAAGTTTTACATCATATGCCCTATAGATAGGGGACTTTTTAATGTCTTTAAGGCCCCATTCCTGATTTTTTAAAATCTTTTTCTGATGACCTTAACATTCTTGAAGTCCTTAGACTAAACGCCAAATATCTGTCTTAAACTGCCAATATCAGTAGTTAAGCCACTTTAACACCAAGCCACATGGAGTGAACCATGACGCATAAAGAACGCATCATGGCTTTTATTTATATGCATAAAGAACACATCATGGCTTTTATTTATTTATTTTTTTATGAGAAAAATTCAGGTGCTTCTGAAAATAAATTTAGAAAAATGTAGCTTCATATCTACTTACTCAAATTTTAACTTAGGCAAGGTATATATTTGATTACGCAAGGTTGTCATTGCCAGAAGTGAAAATGGATATAAGCACTCCACTACCTATAAAATGCTTCCTAATGGCAAGCATCTCATATAGCCTCTGACAACCAGTCAAACTCTTGGCCTTCATATGTGGCTCAGATATTGAGTCCGGTGGAACTGATTACACTAACAGGAGAAGGGGCAAAAGTGAATAATTGGCACCTAAACCAGTAAGCTTCTGGCAGGAGGGGCTCGTTAGCCATGGCTGGCTACCCACATAGGAGAAGGAAAACTCGGAATCCAAACCTCTGCTGCATTGCAGCTTTACCCAATCATGGGAAAGCCTTCGAGAGTCAACCCATATTAGACAGTAGAAGGTTTGAAAAAGTGGGTGAAGGTTGAGAGTTAAAAGGGTCATGTTTATTTTTCTGATTGTGTATACTAGATATCTTTAATCACCTGTACGTGCAGAGGATAGTTCACATTCTACTTGCTTGGAATATTATATTAGTAACATGATTGCAAAAGTGTCTGCTTGTAGATAACTGAACGAGTAATATGCTAATGAATAAGTACATTTATAATGTTTATTAAGACATGTACCTTTGAATATAGTTAAGGATTGCATACTTAAGAGAGAGAGAGAGAGATCTGTGAGTAATAGATATAATATTATAGAAATGTACTGGTGACACTAAGAGTTGAAGTTGTTCAAAATAGTTTGTTTTGCTGTTAAGAATAAAAAAAATTGATATACTTACTTGTACTGCGGTAAGGCGCAAGCTAAAACTAAGAAGGTCACTCCAAGAGCGCAAGCAAATGCCAATCCAATCAATCTATTTAGAAAAAACAAAACAGGATTGTGCATTAGAAATAGGATTATTTTAATATAGTATGATTATCAACATAACATACATGGTATGATTCATAATACGAATTTGTCTTATTATATTATTAACAATTATGGGGCAATTTAATTTGTAACTGATCAAGTATATTTTGTAATTTTGAAAAAAAAAACTACGGATAAAAACTGTTAGAAATACTTACGCTTTGAATAGTTTGAAGGGAAGCCACATATGAAACAGAAAGAGAAGAAAAAAAATATGTATAAGAACATAACACTTTATTAACAATACCCATAAAACACTGATCCCCAAACTAAAGCCAGGTCAATTAGTATGCACTTTGGACTCGTTCAGTGGTCGCCATGGTCCCCTGCACACTGCCATCCCCATCGTCCTGTGAAGGTTTGGGCTAGAAAGTAGATTATGTTCTATTCTGACAGAAAACATTTTTACAAAATATATTCAGCCATCAAAACTTCTATCCACAGTCCATTATATTTCCTTAAAGATAGGAGCTATTGGACAACTGGTTGCATTGATGATTGATCCAAACTGTGACGTTTCAGAAATTTATAGAGATCTATGACCATTGGCTTTAAAGGTAAAAGTAAAAGGGCCACTACCATAGAAGTATAATAAGATTATTAAACAATACTACCTTTTATCTGGCTTAAAAATATAAATAGTATGAACTATGAATTACAACACACTAAATTTATTAAATTAGTAAATAATAAATATAAATAAAATTATAAATAATAAATCAATAAATGGAAGCTACTAATACTAATATACTACTATGACGTCTATGAAATGAAGATTTTTTAAATAAAGTTATATGTGTGAGTATTTATTAAAATAATCTAAATCTTAAGTCTAGAATAATATTTTTTAAATCTAAATTAACAAAACATAGAGCTACATTGAAATCATTATCATTTTTTTTATTCATTATCTAGATCTAATTATCTTTATTATAGATCTAGATGTAGATCTAGTAATTATAGTTTATTTATTTTCTTTTTCATTCATATGCCATGGGATCTCAATCAAGAATAAAGTCTAGGTCTAATCTAGGCCTAAGAATCATTTTTAAATTTAAGTAATGGAAAGTCTAATAGCTGGACGAAAAATAAAGTGCGCAGAGACCAAGTAGATCTAGTGCTTAATTTAATAAATCTATAGTCTATGACTAGCGATTTCGATCTAATTCTACCTCTTATGCCAGCCATTTTGTCAACAAAGGGTGACTAGTCTACAGAATTTACGGTGTCTATCTGTATTTTCAGTCTGAAATAGATTTACATATATAGAACTAGGTGTAATATTACTAATATAGGCACTCGGCACATTTCAGACAATGTCTTGCCCATTTAGCTCTATTAAGTATTTATTCTTTATCATTCGTCTACCACGAGACGCTAAAATCTATTACATTTTGACAAATCAATTATTTTAAAACATTAACATACGTTGTTGTCTTTCGATTTAACATTCTTACTCAAACTCATTTTCTAATGTAAGAAATATAATTGGACAAAAGAAAATCCTCTACTGAGGACAAAGACGTAGATGGCGAAAAAATAATCTAAAATAAATCGACCACTTGCGGACAATGGTTATGTCTGCGTTGGATGTGGCAAAATATGTAGGTCACAGGTGTTGCTGCATAACCATGTGAAATACTGCATTTTTCGTTAACCTTCAGACTCTAAGACAAGCCTATTATTAAAGCTTATTAAAGAAGGACATCTTTGTTTATTTGATTCTTTTTTTTTTTTCTTATATGGCATTTTAAAAGAATACATCTGACAGTTCTGTGTCATTTACTTTATCTGTCTGTGACATTTTAAATGTCAAGAGATGATATTTTCTCTTTCACACAGGCTATGTGTGTTGTGAGATTAAAACTTCCTCCAGTTGGGTTTTAAGGTTAAACCCCCTCCCTTCTGCAGTTAACGAATTCTATGAGCATTGGCAAATGGGGTTTTGAGTTTTAAAACCCTATCCATGTGGTTGCGCATTTAAATATAAAACTAAAGCAAACTACAGTCTCCAAATTTTATAAGCACTATATAAGAATAACTAAAAGGAATTTTGAGATAACCCCCCCCCCCTTTTTTTTTTCTTTTTTTTTTTTTAAGTCACTAAATTCCTCATTTGTAGCCAAGAAGAGTTTAGACGTTTAAACCCACCTTCCACTAAAAAAAAAAAAAAAAAAAAAAAAAGCAAAGCAAGCTATATAGCCACTACATTCCATGTGCGTAGCCAAGAAAGGCTTGATTTAAAAACCTCTCCAATAAAAAAAAATCTATAGGAAAATTACAGTCAACCAATTTCATGAGTGTTAGCCCGCAAAGGGGGTTTTTGAGGTTTAAACCCACCTTCCAATTAAATGAAAAGCAAAGCTACAATCACTAAATCCCATGAACATAGCCAAAAGGGGTTTTGTAATTAACCTCCCATAGTTCTTCTAACTTTTAATTAGACTTACTACTAGACTAAAACTGTTGCCAATGGTTTTGTCACACTACTAGATAAATACGTAATATTGAAAATGAACATTGGAGAATTCAATTAAATACAACTGCTCATTCTTCCCTAGTGCCGCTAAAGCATGGAATGGGTTGCCTAAATCAGCCGCAGTAAAACCAAAGACTTAGCAGCTAGAGTTTAAGTCACTGATTAACACGTGTACGCATGACTAGATTGGTACATGAAATACGTAATTTTCACTTTTGTAATAACGGCTGTAATCTATAAGATAAATAGAGGCGTTTTAATGTTTGAAAAGAAGCAGTTAACCAAAAAAATTTTTTTTAATCACTTTAAAAAAAAAGCTTATCTAAGGGGGAAGAACTTCCTCTTTAAAACTATATCTACCAATAATGTACAAGTTATTTTCCTTATTCGAAATAAAAAAAAATTAATTACCAATAATTAATCGACTAATTGAGTATTTATGCTTTTTTAAAACAAAGATTATAAAGATTAAGATTGTTGTATTTGTTTGTATGATTCATTTATTGTCACCGTCAATGATTAATTGTGCAAAGTTTCAACTTCATTTGGAAGGGGGAGCAATAACGTGTACAAGATTCGTATCAAACAGACAGACAGGGTGAATATAAGATTTGTTAAAATAAAGATTATTCGGTCTTAACCCAAACTTCCTGCAACACTGAAGGGAATAAAAAAGACATCGCTATTTTTAGCGTGTTTTTGCAACACCGACTTTGTCATGGGGTTCACGGGTAGGCTTTACAAAAAAAAAATGCAAATGATGGAGTGCAGGCACTTATTTGGTTTCATTAAAGCATACAGGTATCTGATCCCCGAATAAGTTGAGAGAACCACCTTTCGTGCGATTGAAGTTGTCCCTCTCGTTGAAAGAGGAACCATTCACGGGGATCTTTGGGGCTGAACTAGATTTTACAGGGATATTTCTTGTGTATGTCTTTTTTTCTTCCCTGACGTTGATTGATAAACCAAAAGAAGTGGCAGCGTAAGAAAATTCAACGACTGGGAGTTAAGGCATTTTCAAAGAGACTATCTGTTTCGTTTTAATACTTATATTATACTTATATTATATTTTACTTATATTATATATTATACTTAGGCCTATATTATAATATACTTATTATACTTATACAATTATATTGTAATTTACATAATAGGTTTTATCGTTCCATCTGTATTTATTGAGTAGAGGAGTAGAATCTTTGAAGGATTAAAAGGCTTACGACATTTCCTAAAAATGTGCCGATGTGCCGAATAATCATTATTTGTTTCGTTTTATTATATGGCACCGTAGGTTGAACGATTGTTGTCTAAGAACTAAGATCGGAACCTGCCAGGACAATGCTTCTCGGCCTCACAGTGGCGCTCAAGTTAAAACGATCGTTAAAGGAGAAGATTAGGCCAACAGGAAAGAAAAAAAAACAAATGAACCCCCTTGGGGTACATATAAGAACCAAGTCAATTACACTGGCGGGGATGGAAGAAAGTCCCAACAAACAGGTCGCTGTCCACACACAGCTCAGCTCCTCGAGGGGCCGTTTTTTTATGGCAGACACCTGCACGGCTGGTGCGGTACAGAGAAGGAAAATGGGGGGGGGGGTCCCCATGAGCTCGGCCTTTGGCCTCTCTTCTAATACGAGCCATCGGTAATAGGGATACAGGAATTTGCTCAGACAGGCAGATGGTGGAAAACTTCCATAGACCTAGAGTTCCAAGATTCTTAGACTCAACTTTTAGGACAGTTACAAAGAATAAGTATCGGAATCTGACTTAATTGTATTAAATAGGACTACAATAGGCCTATGTACGATATAAAATACAGACGAAATTCGATAAAATTGTATTATTATAAATTCAATAAGAACTGACGATGTGATTATGTTTACCGGGCTATGCTAGGATTAATTTGTACAAAGGCTCCTTTTTTTCCTAGAGCTATTAGAGCATGAAATAAGTTGCGTGAGTCAGCCAGGAAAAGAAATGACTTGGCAGAATTGAAGTCATTGATTCTAACATGCATGGCTATATTTACATAGAAACACGCGTAGGACGTAATCATTTATTTTTTTAAAGTAACGTCTGTATTTCATCAAATAAAACAAGTTATTCGAAATTGTCAAATAAAAAAAAGTTTCGTTTTCTATTTCTTTTTGTCATACACCGTAAATAACGAGTTTTTCCGAACAATGCCGAAACCCAACGAACCCACAGCCATCTTGAACGGAACTACAATCATTCAGAATAGCATCAGAGAAAGCAACAGTCATCACACAACACAGCATTCGTTCGGACAAAGCAAAATACCAATAATGGCTTCAGTTGAACCAAAAGCGTAAGTTATTTCTTTTTCGTAATTTTACTTGTTTTAGAATTAAACTATTATAGTTCTAGACTCCTCTTATAATCTAAAATGTGAATTATATTATGAAACCGGTGGAGGTAAAGTTGTTAAATTTAATGTTCGCCTGAACTGCACTACTGATTTTTGAATCTCTTCAAATTTGTCAAGTCACAAATGCGATTAACTAAAAATAGAGTCTATAGATCTATAAACACGTCTAGATCTAGATATTTTAAAAGTATAGATTTATAGACTCTAGATTTTCTACCAGTCTTTCTAGGTCTGGATTATAAAGTTAATAATAAAGTGATAAACCAAAATTAATTAAAAATTGTATTTTCAAAATCAAAGACCACCAAAGTCTGAAATGAGTAAGTCAGTAAGTTAATTTAATTTTAATTATTTTAATTAAAGCATATTTTTTTGTTGCCTTTTAGTTTCTAAAAGTAAAGACTAAGGTTATTTGGAGTAATGAATCTTCACTATCAATGTTACTTAGTTTAGACTAGAGTTTAGATTTCTAGAATCTAGATCTAGATTTAGTGAATATTATCTAGCTAGATATATATTAAATTAAATCAACTTTAAAAAGTTAAGATGAAAGTAGACTTAGTAGATCGACATCCAGGGGTGCCACTTTTCCGGAATAACCCGGAAATCCGGGTTTTAAGGGGTCCGATTTTTCCCCCCTCCGGGTTTGCTTTCTAAAATTTTGTTAAAATCCGGGATTTTAGTTGATTTAGATTTTTTCTAAATTTCTTATCATTTTCCCCGTTAATTTTAGTTTGCTAGTTCCGATCGCACGAGCTGCCATTTTTAAACAAAATTGACCAGTCTCATTTCGCGATTTGCGAGACTTTCACTTTGCATGCGCACTAAGCTTTATTTACCGGTACAGTATTTTTTTTAAAAGTGTAAAAGTCACTATAGATCTAGAATTTCTAGATCTACGGAACGCGCCTCGAATCGGCTCGATTAGGAGTCTTGATCTATTTCTATGATCAATCTAGATCTGATCTAGACTGTAAAGTCTTGTATTTAGTATAGATGTAGTCTAAATTAAGGTGAGGTCTAGTCTAGATCTACTCGCGTACCTAGTGAGGCTAGTCCTAGATCTATCTAGAATCTAGATCTAGCAATAGAAAGAAAGAAAAATTCACGAGTGCGAAATTAGATTTTTTTTTCTTTCCGTGTTATATATTTTAATATTTGTATAGGTTCCAAATAGATATAGAGCCTTAGCCTATGTCTACGAGTCTAGAGCTATATTGGTCTAGAGTATTATAGAGGTAGGATCTAGATTCAGGATGGACTAGATAATCATATTGACATCTTTTTTAGATCAGAACTAGAATCAATGATTGAAGAATTAAATTAATAAGTTTGCGTTCGCCTGAAGACCTAGAGGCTAGAAAAACTAGATCAATTGGTCAAATGATCTATACAAATTAAAATTATGTACAAGCAGTCCAGCACATTCTAGCCATCTAGGTCTACATTTAAATATTAGAAACTAAATCTAAATGTTCATTTTAGAGTAGATCTGGACTAAATCTCAAAACAATTTTATCTTGTTGCAATAGATTTACTGGTCCATGCATGTACATTGATGGAATCACTTTTATCAATGTTGATTAAAGTAGGCTGCTTTAATTTAAAGGAATAATGAGAGAAAAACATCATTTAAATTTTGTTAATAATTGTTAATATAAAATTGTACTAAATCCTCTTAACTTGTATTACAAGCTTTATCAATAAATACACACAAACTCTATTTATTATAATGATAGGCTTACTAATTACATATTTAAAACATGGTGGGCATATTATGATATAGATCTAGATAGTAATTTACTACTGTTCTTCTTTCGTAAAATTTTGGTGCTTAAAGTGTATATGCGGTATGTTTCAGGGTTGGTAATATTTGGGGTTTATGATTTCAGGGTTTGTAAAATTTGGAAATTCGGGTTTCAGGGTTTACTTGGTCTCATGGGTGGCACCCCTGTCGACATCTGTACCTAATACTATATTATATAGTAGGGATGTTACAATTTTTTAAAGAAAAATTATTTTAAGAATCTTGTTGTCTGATATTTTGTAGATTTGATTCAATTTGAATGAGCCTTCTAAATTTAGATCTATATGAATTATGTATGTATGATTCCTGGTTGAAAGAAAATATTTTTTTTATAGCAACCAATGGGCACGATGTGAGGAGCTTTGAATGTGTTGAATAAATATGCTTGCCATTTCTTATATGTTAATCAACTTGTCCAAAAACATGTTTCAAAGGAAAGTTTATTGTTATTAAAATATCTGAACACTAGGCTGCTTATTATATAGCTCCTCCTTCGTTGTTGAAGATGAGCACATTTCATTTCCTATGGACTCGAAGATGGCTGTAAAGTCCAATCCTCGCTTTAAAAAGCCGGCTGCATATGTGGCATGGGTAGGTTTGATCAGTTGCAGATAGGCCTTTTTCTTCTCTCAGCTTTTTGTTGGTTCGGCTGCATATTATATTCTCATTAGATCTAAATATAATTATTTGATGTCACATGACCAATCTGATCAATCACTATTATCTCGGCATGTAAACAAGATGGCTAAAATTACAATGGTTAACAATGGCCTCCAGCGTTAGATTCAACTGCTAAATATTAAAAATTAAAAGCATTCAAAGTGCACAGAACTATGTGAAAAGTAAAGCACAGAAATTTAGCCAGAAAAATGCTCTACAATACTGGGGGAGTCAAAAGGCCTGGATATATTGAGCCTTTTAAACTATACACAGGGAAATCGAACCCTTATTTAGGTTTAATAAAAAATAACCTTCTACTCCATGTGGGATAGCGTAATTGCGTTTCCCGTCGCCATTTGTATTAGTCAATCAAAAACTATAACTCTTTTACAAAGAAGTATTGAATTAATAGGTCTAAAAATGTCAGAAAAGGTCGTAACAAATTTTTGACTAAAAAAAAAAGGTGTGTGTCACCGGATATTGTAACATCACTACTATATTAGTATATAGATCGAGATCTAAATGTTCTCAATAATAAATGGACACTGCCAATCATATCATATTTTCCAATGCTTGATTATATATATTGATTTTCTTTGATAATTTATCATAATATACATATATACCCTTAATATTTGAAAATTCCTAGATAATAGTAGTTGGTTTTATGATTTAAACTAGAGCCCACCTCTGTCATAGTATACCCAGCCATTTCTCTGCCAAAAAGCTTAGAAAATGCTTGTCTAAATTAAAGCCTAGTTTTTAATTATCCCCACACATACTCCTTGTGAAAAAAGTCAGGAAAATATCAAGTAAAAATGGAAATTTGGTGAAGTGGTTTTGTAATATTTATCTTATTTTAAATGAAAGGCTTCTTACTTTTTTTGTGTTCATTGGCGGTGTAAAGAAAGAACACATTCACATGAAGACCAAATTTTTTTAAACGCTAACATTAGGTATTAACATTTTTAGGCATGCCAATGTCATCAGAAAGGGTTCTGGCCTTGTGTTGTCATGTATGCATACCTAATCTTTTAAAATTTAGAGCAAACTTCCACATATTTTAAAACAACTTGCTGACACCTCACTGTTTCCTTTAGCCTTGTCCAAAATAAAAAAGCTTTAGGTATTGAGATGAACATAAATAAATACCAAGATCTATATAATGCACATGAGATTTTTTTTTTTCTTTTTTTTTTTTTCATAATTACATTGTATTGTGCCATTAACTATTGTGTACTGTGTCATAAGTATCTATGGATTTGAATATATATATATATGACTGCGCAGACCCAGTTGCGACCTGCATATTTTTCTGCATCTAGTGCAGACAAAGCAGTTCTCCGCCGGCAGTCTTAAGTTTTGTTTCCAGTTATGGTAGTTGGTGAAGTTGATAGGTGAAATTTCATGTGAGATAACATCTCTTCATTTCTTTTATTAGTGAAGAAGATTTGGCAACAGCCATCCTCCGACGTAAGGATCGCCCCAACAGACTTCTTGTGGAGGAGGCCATCAATGAAGATAACTCGGTTGTTTCTCTTTCACAGGTAAATAAAGATAACTAGCAGATAGGTAGATCTTTAAGACAAAGTAGCTGTTCTTGATAGAACATCTGTAAATCTTTAAGACAAAGTAGCTGTTTTTCTTGGTAGAGCATCTATAAATTTTTAAGACATTGTATCTGTTGTTCTTGTTAGCTAATACTGACATGCATTTTACAAAGAATATGATTGCGTCATTAATTGAGCATCATTGTTTGTCTAGAAAAAAATGGATGAGCTCCAGTTATTCAGAGGAGACACAGTTTTGCTGAAAGGCAAACGTAGGAAAGAGACTGTGTGCATTGTGCTCTCTGATGAGACAGTTTCAGATGACAAAATTAGAATTAACAGATGTGTGCGGAACAATTTGAGAGTTCGTTTAGGAGATGTTGTAAGGTAATATATATATTTATATGAGTCTCATTTTAACTTTAGTTTCTTAAGTATATTCTAGTGGGGTAATAACAATTAACTAGAAGGCTTAATGCTAACACTATTTTTGTTCTCTGCCTATGTTAGTTGGAGATAATTTAAATGCTCTGTTTTGCTCACTGTTTTATGTCTCTATTGTTTGTTATAGCATTCAACCATGTCCAGATGTGAAATATGGAAAAAGAGTTCATGTTCTCCCAGTTGATGACACAGTTGAAGGACTAGCTGGGTTTGTTGGTTTATTTGATACATTTTTTTAAATCTAATAAGCAATTCTTTTTCATAAGGCAGATGTACCACAAGCTAAATTTTATCCCTCAAATTTATGATTACTCTTATTTCTGTTATAGTAAAAAAAAAAAAAAAAAAAGATCAGTTCCCCTTTCAGACCTTGTGGTCTATAGGGCAGATGATGTAAAGGTCATCTGTTTCTGTGGCCTACAATTTAAAGTATTGTTCATGTGGCCAGCACAAGGAACAACCGCCTTTACTTTCCCAACTAATGTCAGGTAACCATTAGAGCTGGGTGGACTCAAAGAGTCGCCTGAAGATCCAGAAATTAAAAATCCCAGTCCTCACCAGAATATGAACCCTGGACCCGGAAGCCAAGCGTTTTACTGCTCATTAATTACTTCTATTTCATTTCACTATTCTAAATTTTTAAAATTCCTATTAAATGTAATTTACTACTAATTTTATCTAGCTTATCATTTTAATATTATCCAATATATGATTATTATTTTATACAGCTTTTAAAAAAAAAATATTATTTTTATCTAAATAAACTTAATTCACGTTTTCAGGAATTTGTTTGAAGTGTTCCTCAAGCCATACTTTCTTGAAGCTTACAGACCAATAAAAAAGGGAGACATTTTTCTGGTCAGAGGTGGCATGCGAGCCGTTGAATTCAAAGTGATAGAAACAGACCCACAGCCCTATTGTATTGTTGCTCCAGATACTGTCATACATTGTGAAGGAGAGCCAGTCAAGCGAGAGGTAAGTCACTCCGAAACACAGCATTGTTGGAATTAATTATGACGTTAACTCTTTCTCTCCGTAATTATTCTCCACGTTTTATCAGAATTTTTCATTTTGCTCAGTAGTATTTTACTCCCCTTTTTATGATTAAGCTTCAGTAACTTTTTCATTTGTTACCAGATGTTTTATTTGGTTTAGAATTAAAAGGGAATGCATGCTCTTTTTTATGTAAGACAAAGTAAAGTTTATAAAATCAAACATTAATTTAATTTTATGAGTTTGAATCAATGAAGCTATTGTCAATTAGGAGAGAAAGAGTTAAACTTTTTTATACAGATATCATCAGTAGTGTAATTGCCTTTGCCCTCATCTGCTGGTAAAGTAATACTTCAGTGGCACAAGGCACTAAATAGACTATAAAAAGCATCTTGACTACTTGACTTAGTCCTTTTGACTCCCAGTGTAGCATAGGGCTGTTCTGGGCAATTCCCCTTAGCTGAATCTATAGCTATCCGGCCTCTTGGTTTACCAATTTTCTCCATCCTACATCGCTCACAGCAACAGTCTCTTGAAGAATTTTTTTTTTTTAATAAAAAGGTATATGCCTTTCAAAAACATATAAAATCTTTATAAAGACAATTTGCACCCATTATGCAACAGTTACATCAGATCTGGACGAAATGGTTAGCTCCTCTCTATTATTAAGTCTAGAACAGAAAGATTTTAAAACTCCTTTATGCCACTTTCAGCTTCAATGTCATTTTTTGTGACAGAGATGCACATTGAAGCCTAATTCATAATGTGCTGTTTGTGTGTGAATGTTGTTTGTGTTTGTATCTATTTTGTTATTGTTATATTTGAATGCTGAGGTGGACATTTGTCGTCAAACCGAATTTCCATTTCTATGGACCAATAAAATTATCTTTTTTTTTATATTAGATATCATCTCAGAATAAATAATGTTAACTCTATCTCTCTGTAATTATTTTCCATGCTCAGAAAGAATTATTAATTTTTCCCATTTGTATTTCACTAGCCTGTTAGGGTTAAACTTCAATAAAGATTTTCTTCCAATCAGACAATGTTATAATTTGTAGGGATAAATGCATACCATTTTTATATAAACACAAATCAAACTTTATAAACCCAAAAATTAATTAATTTAATGGGGTCAAATCAATGATGGTATCTTCAGTATTATATGTAATTTTTTTTGCATCTCTGTGCTATTCAGTGTAATCAATAATGTCGGTGTCAGTGCATGTGTTTTTACTAGTTTTTGCTTTTATTGTTTTAGGAAGAAGAAGAGCAGTTAAATGAAGTGGGCTATGATGATATTGGAGGTTGTCGTAAACAACTGGCTCAGATCAAAGAGATGGTGGAGCTGCCATTGAGGCATCCACAGCTTTTTAAAGCTATTGGTGTGAAGGTAAGGCACATTACTTTGCACAACAAGCGAAAAAAAAAATGTCCTTGTGAATTTATTGACGCTCAATAATCTTAGCACTAATGTTTATTGGCACTAAATTAAAGGTAATAGTCAACATAAAAGTACCTAATTGTTTTTTTTTTTTTTTTTGTTTTGTTTTTTTTTTAGCCTCCTCGAGGTATCTTACTTTATGGACCCCCTGGAACTGGTAAGACTTTGATTGCCAGAGCAGTTGCAAATGAAACTGGGGCTTTCTTTTTCCTCATTAATGGTAAGTTTCAGTACTTGGTTGTAGCTAACATTGTTCTAGTTTTAAAATTTAAGAATGAAATGATGTAGATCCAAACAGTAGTCATTATTTTTCCAGAACAGTGTTTTATTATAACGCTTTTCTAAATGTCTTAAATTCATTAGTTGGAGCTAAGATTCATTCGACAATTATATGAGCTTATTGAAATGTTAGCATGTTGAATTGGTGTTTATAAATTGTATGTAAAATTTTATTTTTTAACATTTTAATAATGAACCAGTTCAAGTCGCAATAGCAGATAAGAACACATCAAGGCCCCATTAGTGTAGATGTATTATAAATTTGCACATATGGTTCCTGCGTATTTATGAAATTCAGTTAATTGCGATGAGATACACGTAACAAACTTTGTAAAAATGTGAAATGTCATGGATATGTGTGGATTATTACATTTTAAAATGTATTGTCACAAATTATAAACCAGTATTTATACAGATATAACTATTTGTAATAACCAGAAGACAAGGTTATTATACCTCAAAAACCCAAACCTTAATGTATTATTCATTGTGGCTCTAACATTGTTTTGAGTTTTTGTCAGTGCAATAAATAAAAAGTAAACAGCTTATCAAAATAATTCTCTAAAATTTGAATTGTAAATGTATAAAAGTCAAGAACCAGTTTAGATTTGTTACCTTTCTTTGTTGGACTGTTGGGCCACCATGGAAGATTTGTTGACAGTTTTTCCTCCATTCCTCTCTGTCTTTTGCCTTAGTTAGAACCTCTTTCAACTGCGGGTCCGTCCATTCTTTTTATGCTGTCTTCCCATTGCTTTCTCTGCCTCTTCTTCTTTTTCCTGATACTGTTCCCTGAAGGAAGGTCTTTGCAAGCCCCAAAGATTTTATAATGTGGCCATAGTTTTTTAGCTTGTTTTTTTTTTATTACTATAGTTAGCAATTCATCATGGGGTCCAATCGCTGCAGTAACCCTGTCTCTAATCTCTTGGTTTGTGATGCGGTCTTTAAATGTGATAGTATAGATAGTCGTAAGTAGAAAAAAAAAAAAGTTAACTTCCGAATGTCTTATTGTTCAGGTCCTGAAATTATGAGTAAGTTGGCAGGAGAGTCAGAAAGTAATCTTCGCAAAGCTTTTGAAGAAGCAGAAAAGAATTCCCCAGCCATCATTTTTATTGATGAGCTTGATGCTATTGCTCCAAAACGTGAAAAGGTAAGTCAAGTATTTTGAAATAAATCTACCTGTATTAGTCAAGTAGTAAGTCAAGTATTTTTGAAATTATTCTACCTGTATTAGTCAAGTAGTAAGCTAAGTATTTTTGAAATAAATCTACCTGTATTAGTCAAGTATTTTTGAAAATAAATCTACCTGTATTAGTCAAGTATTTTTCTAAATAAATCTACCTGTATTAGTCAAGTATTTTTCTAAATAAATCTACCTGTATTAGTTATAAAATTCTTCTTGTTTTGATCTAATCTCCCACCAAGACTCACGGTGAAGTGGAGCGACGTATTGTGTCTCAGTTGCTGACTCTGATGGATGGTTTGAAACAAAGGTCACATGTTATTGTGATGGCTGCAACCAATAGACCAAACAGTATTGATCCTGCTCTCAGGCGTTTTGGTAATTTAAAGAATTTCATAATTAGTGGACAGATTTTGTTTTGCTAATTTATAAGAGTTGGTTGAATAAATAAAAAGATGTGAATGAGCATTTTGCACACTGTTTTATGTAGGCCTACAAATCATAAGTTGGACCACTGGAATTCATTTGTGATGATATACATATGTATCAAAACAATATCAACCCAACCCTAACCCTTTTTTTTTGGGGGGGGGGGGGGGGGGTAAATCTCTCATTCATTAGTTAGTGAGAGGAAAGTTATCACTTACAAAAAGTCATCAGCTTCATAAATGAGGAATTTAATCAACTTTTTTTATGTTGCTTGAATTCTTTTTTTTTTTTTCTTCTTTGTGGCCCTCTTTGCAAATAAGATCAGATATGTTATTATAGCAGTACAAATCAAATGCACATACTTTAAAACATTAACAAGATTAGAACAGTAAAAATAATATACACATATATTTTAAAAATTAAAACAATCTTTTAATGCTTTTTAGGTTTGGGGTTAAATGTAGCATCAATAATAAAATGAATGGAGAGGGGTTGGCATTAAATCAACCAAATATCATTAAGAATTTACTTAATAAGGCTTTAACATACAATCACTATTGCTAAAAAAGGATGAATCAGTTGGGTTTGTTTTCTTAACTAATAGAATTTATTTATTAGCCTCATGTGGATTACATAATAGAAAAATTGGAGTAATTAATGAATTTGATCTCAAATCAATTTATTAATTATAATTAGGTCATGCATTTATTATGTGAATACATTTAGTATATATCCCTTGGAGTTTATAAATTGATCTTGACCAGAGTTTATAAATTGATTTTGACCCTATTGTTTAATTGCATTCATAAGTTATAAATTAATATTTTGAATCTTAGGTCGTTTTGATAGAGAAGTAGATATTGGCATTCCTGATGCAACTGGTAGACTGGAAATTTTGAGAATTCACACTAAAAACATGAAACTTGGAGATGACGTTGATCTAGAACAGGTGAGTTGGTCTTTTCAGCTAGTCAGCTTTCAAGTTGTTGTGACTTTCCTGATGTGTGGGCACAACATCCTTACATTCCATGTAAGGCTAAAACAGTTCTTGCTATGCAGTCAAGCTCTATGCCACATCCACCAGATTAATGTGCATTAGTCATTGTTTTATTATTTATTTTTATGCTAGGTATTTTTATTAAAAGCTTATCTTTTGTGTTGTGAGTGGCAACTACCCAGATAAATATCTTATATTCTAGACATAAGATTTATCATTACATGATTTAAGCATACTTATTAAAAATAAAAAGCAAACTCTTATTATTGTATTCTAAAGCATATAATTGCCTGTATTGCAGGTGGCTTCTGAAACCCATGGCCACGTCGGTGCAGACTTGGCTGCTCTTTGTTCTGAAGCTGCTCTTCAGCAAATCCGAGAGAAAATGGATTTAATAGACTTGGAGGATGAGACCATTGATGCTGAAGTCTTGGATTCATTGGCTGTCACAATGGAGAATTTCAGAGTAAGTAGTCCCCTTCATTTGTTTATTGTCTAAGTATTTTGTATGCATGTCTATTAGCCATGTTTCAATTTTCATAACTTAAAACAAATTGCTTTAGTGCTGGACTAAAGGTAATAACCTGAAAATGTGTCTTAACTATTCCAGTGGGCACTTAGTAAGAGCAACCCGAGTGCTTTGCGAGAGACATCTGTGGAAGTCCCCAATGTTACATGGGAAGATGTTGGTGGCTTAGAAAATGTCAAGAAAGAATTGCAGGAATTGGTCCAGGTAGAGATTGTTCTATTTCTGGGTTAGCTTAATAAGTGACTAAATGAATGCAAGTGACAAGCTAATTACACCCTTGATGATTTTCAGTACCCCGTGGAGCATCCAGAGAAGTTTTTGAAGTTTGGTATGACACCCTCAAAGGGAGTTCTGTTTTATGGACCCCCAGGCTGTGGTAAAACACTGTTGGCCAAAGCTATAGCTAACGAGTGTCAAGCCAACTTTATTTCAATCAAAGGACCTGAACTCTTGACTATGTGGTTTGGTGAGTCTGAGGCTAACGTCAGAGACATTTTTGACAAGGTAAGTCTACTGCTTTTTATTGATCACATTTAGTCCCTTATATCTGATGATATTCACTGTCTTATGTCATCTAACACTTACTTCTTTATGTCATGGTAGGACATTTATTAATTGGAATCATGTAACATTTAGTAGTTTGCATATGAATTAATATTTGATCTCGTGTAACTTCGAACCCCTACTCCAAATAAAAAAGATCTTCTTTACATTATCAGCTTACACTCATAACTTAACATCAGGAACCAATTTACATTGTGTAACATATAGCCCTTTGTATTATGAGAATATCTACTACTAAACATCATCACTAAGTACTTGACATCATATGACATGTACTGATTATTTTGTGATTTAATTAGATGAGCTTTGTTACTTAAGATTTAATGTGTACAATAATAACTTTATATCAAATGTTTCTAGGCCAGGTCAGCAGCACCCTGTGTACTGTTTTTTGATGAACTTGATTCAATAGCCAAATCAAGAGGAGGCAACGTTGGAGATGGAGGTTTGTTACTTAACTCTTTTGGTGGAATTAAAAGAGGGCAAGAATGTGGTTGTTTTAACCCAATTAAGAAGAACTATAACTATTAAGCCCTTATTTCAAAACATTTCTGCTGATTAAGTAATCCTTCTTCCCTAGTGCTATTAGAGCATGGAATGGGTTGCCTGAGCTAGCCAGGAAAACCAGTGACTTGGCAGAATTTAAGTCATTGGTTAATATGCATGACTAAATGCATGACGCGTAGGACGTAATCATCTTCTTTTTTGAAGTAACGTCTGTATTATATAAGATAAGATAAGATAATCCAGGCAACTGAGTTAAGAAAGAGTAGAAGATACCATTTTCTTTAGTGAGTTAGTGAAAATTAAACAATCAGGGAAGTTCATGTTAATACAATGACTTTGTCACCTCAACCATTATATACAAACTCACCAGATAACTTGAAAGTACCTTATACATTCTCTGGCTCGCCATCCCAAGATTTTGCATTTTATATGTTTGAAAATAGTCAAAAACTACAATAAATTGATGGCGTTGTCATATACCAGTACCTTTATAGTTTTGACATTATGACCTTAGTGAGAAATATTATAGTCATAACAAAAGTTTTATTTAATTCATTAGCCTATTTTTTTTCCTTTCCATACATATATAGTTATATCAATTTTGAGCCAATATTTTTTAACAAAAATAATAATTTTTGTATAACAGTCATCCTTTCAGTAAAAGAAAAATGTTTTGTTTTTTTTAGTTAAGGTAGTTTTAAGTGCAATAATAATTAAATAAAAGATAACATTTTTCAATTTTGTGTGTGTGTACAGGTGGTGCTGCAGATAGAGTCATCAACCAACTCCTGACTGAGATGGATGGCATGTCAGCTAAAAAAAATGTCTTTATCATTGGAGCAACCAATCGTCCAGATATCATTGATTCTGCCATTCTCCGCCCTGGTCGTCTTGACCAACTGATCTACATTCCCCTCCCAGATGACAAGTCTCGTATCCAGATTCTTAAAGCCAACTTACGCAAGTCACCAATGTCAAAGGTTATACATCTGAATTGAATTATAGTTTAAGCTTGAGTTCTATGCATTAATCAACAAGTTAGAAACCTATTTTAAAGTTGTATTCTTTGAATACACTAATACTGAATGTGTCTCTGTCCTAGGATGTAGATCTGGAATACCTAGCTAAAGTGACCAAAGGTTTCAGTGGGGCTGACCTTACAGAGATTTGTCAGAGGGCCTGTAAACTGGCCATCAGACAGTCTATAGAGGCAGAGATTCGAACAGAGAGAGAGCGTGCACAAAACCCTGATGCTGATATGGTAGGTTTATTTTGAGACAATAGATAGGTTGTAATGTAAGGTTTAGTTGTTTTTTTTACAAGATTATAAAATTTATTTAAATGTATAGAAAGTTGACTGAAAAAAAAAACATCAGATTGCCTTAGTTGGCTCTAAGTTGCCATTTTTAAAATGATCTTCTAATGGGGTAGTTCTGGATCTCTTCTCAGTAACGTGGGTGTGTTGTTTACATTAATGACCTCATTGATTTCATTGTCATTTTAAAATGAAAATAGTCTAGATCTAGACATCTTTAAGTACCGGTAATAAAAAGTGTTACAATAATTCACTAATTTTTATTATTATTTAGTAGGTCTACTAGATCTTGACTAGCACTAAATCTAAATCTACATCTTATCATAGGAAGATATTGTCATGTATAAGACCACAGTCACATGACTTTTTATAAAGTAGGTCAAAGATTCTGAACTACCTCATTCAAATTAAATATGAGTCATCAAAAAGCTGATGGGAACATTCTACCTATTAACATTTGTTAGATCTCTCCACAAATGTTTTGTTTGTATGCACTTTGAAACATTGCAGTCCTTCTAGAAATATATATAAAAAAAAGATTATAAAGGGCTTGTGCAATTTTAGGGTTAGGGTTATGTAACACTCACTTCTTTTCCCTAGGTTTATTAGCATCTAAAAATGTTTAAATGACAGTAATTTAGTTTATTAGACAAAATTTTTCAAGATTTTAAAAGGCAGTGATTTGCTTTTATTAGACATTATGTTTGAGACTATTCTTTTGATTGTTTATAGGAAGTGGAAGATTATGACCCAGTTCCTGAGCTAACTCGAGCTCATTTTGAAGAAGCAATGAAATTTGCCCGAAGATCAGTGAGTGAGAATGATATTCGCAAGTATGAAATGTTTGCACAGACTCTACAGCAAAGTCGAGGATTTGGTGGCTTCAGGTACTTGCGAATTTTTAAGAGGGGCTTTTATAAAAATAAGTGTTGCTGTGTAATGTGTCTTAGCCTGAGAGCACAGACATGTGAGGTGATACATCCAAAGATTAAGGTGCTTGTAAATACACTTGACTTACAACGGAGTAGAACTGTTTATTACAGCATAACTTTTTTTTTTTTGCAGGGGTGGGGTGGGGGTCATTGACCTAATGCTCATACTTAAAGCAAATGCTATTTTGTTCATGTAAAATATTGTTTGTTATTTGTTCACCAAGTTATCCGGGAATGGTTATCAAGACCAAAAGAACTTCAATTCGCTTGTACTCATTTTTGGTAGACAAAACTTTTTACATTTCAAAGTAAATCTGTCATTGGGTGTAACAAGCTCTTTGCAGTTAAACTTCTTTGATTGTAATGTTGGAACAGTGTATTGGCCAGACTTAAATCAGCAGATATTTGTTTCACTCTCAATTGTCAGTTATATCCAATGTGTTATTCTTGCAATGCAAAGTGATATTATATGTGTTTTGGAGTGTGTGTGTGTGTGTTTATATGATGATGGTAGGAAGAGATTAGTGATTGGTTGTGGGTGATGCAACATAGATGGGTGTTTTTGAAGTTTTATTAGTTAAGATTTATTATGCCTTCAATGGTTTAGTTGTCTACCAGCAGTTTGATGCTACAAGTCAATGACCAGTAACTACAATATGGAAACTCCAGGGCCATTTAAAAAAAAACTAATCTTAAGCCCCCTTTTTACCTTTTTTTTTTTTTCATATCTAAGCATTCTAATTATTTATATTGAATTTTTTTTTTAGGTTCCCAGGTGCATCAGGTCAAGGTCAAAGTGGTTCTACTGGAGGAGGTCAAGGTGGTAACCTTGGAGGGGACGATGGGGATGAAGACCTCTACAGTTAAATATTGAGAGGCTGTGCTACAGCCCTGTGTGTAGGCATAACCTTTACACACATTTTGTTCTTTCTGTTCAATCATTTCATTTTATTCACTTTCAAGTTAACTCTGAAGGGTTTTACACTTTATTATTAGAGCAACGGCACTTCATAAGTAACTTAAAAAAAAAACATTTTTTTTTAATTTTTAAATCAATGACAGGCTTATTTTCAAAGGAGTGATAACTTCTGTTGGGTTTGAAAATGTTCATAAGAAATGATGGGTGTGTAAAGTCTAACCTCATCTCTAACATTCAGTAGAATCAAATTTAGCCTTGCTACAACAATCACTACATTTTGTAATGTACCAGTACCAGCTATTGGCAAATTTAGTTTTGTTTCAATGAAAACAAAATAAAATAAAATTTTAAATTACTTTGTCATTGTTTTTGCTAATTTACTTGTTTGATGTAGTCCTACATTTTGTTTGTAATGTTGTTACAGCGCCTTGAGCCTACATTTTGTTTGTTAACAGCGCTTTATAAATAAAATTATTATTACTGTTCGATTATGTAAGCAGCAAATTTAAAAAAAAATGTAGAATAACATTTGTATTTAAAATAAGCTACCAAATAATTAACACCAAAGGACTAAATGCTTAGTTTCCCCTATATTAGGAAATTTCCTTTCAAATATCTAAAACTTCACATAGTGAAACAGCACCTAGCAATGAAACACGTTTTGGTTCAAGTCTCTAATATTGGTTCTTGATGTGTGTAATGCTTTTCTCATCATAGCTTTTTGTTTTTCGCTCTAGGCTATTCAACCTTCTTTTAGGTTAATGCAAAAATAAGCAAAGAAATAGTGTGAACTTAGAAATATAAAGAAAATGTTATTAATCTTTTTTTTTTCTCATTTACCAAATGGTCTTCAAATGTTAAATAATTCAAACATTTCTCCACAGTACCACAAAACACATTTTTGCATCCATTGTTTTTTCCCTATATTTCAGTTGTTGTCAATATCATAAATGTTTCTCTTCACAAAACCAGACTTTTTTTTTTTTCAGAGAAGCAGTCTCTGTTAGTAGCTTAAATGAGTTTGATATAAATTGCAAAGCTCTTAAATGTTTCCAATGTTTTACCCCTTTTTTGAAAATAAGTATATCATTTTCAATATTCCGAAAGAGCATTCAAATGAGCTTTCATTTGTTTGCCAAATGTCAAAAAAAAAAGTTTAGAAGTCTGATAATTCACTTCATTCATAAAATCAGTGTATCTACAACCATACAAATTAAACTATAAATATTTTGCACTTAAAAATGACCATTTGAACCTTGTGTAATTATTGGATAAGGTGATAATCTCATAAAAGTTTGTGAGGGATTTATCCTATAAATCTACTGGTAACAAAAGTTCCTTCAAAAAGGAAGATAATCATGAGTTAATCTAGTTGTGCGAATTAGTCCTAGTAGATGGAATAAGAAATTTGACCTTCTATTAATATCAAACATCATATGTTCTACTTAATGTTAAACATTTCTGATAATGACATCCTTGTTAAGCTATTCAAATATTAATTAAAAAAACAACAACATTATCCAACAGACATCCCTTAGCATTCAACTTCCACCACAATGGAAACTAAAATAAGACTTACACTGGAAAATATTGTAGTATACTTTTATTGTACACTATATACAGCAACAAGAGAACTTTGTCAAAATAATGAAACAAAATAAACCAAAAAAGAACCAACAACTTTGTGGCCTAATCAACAAGAAATCAACTTTATACAAACAGTTGTTGACTGTAAATGCATAAAAACATAAAAACTTGGAAGTCTCAGCATAAAACTAACTACCACTCTTCTTCATCACGATCAGCAAAACTTGCACCTGTCCCGGCAGCCCAACTGTCTTCAACTTTACCAGGGGCAGATAGCTGAAAGAAAGAAAAAAAAATTGGCTACTGTTAATTTTAATTGCTCTGGACAATTCATTAAGACTAACAAAGTTTTGTGAAAGAAATGTAGGCATGTGAGACACTACTACACACATTTGTATTTTAACAATAGTTATTAAGTCACAGAAACGTTCTACAGACAACTGAAAAAAAAAACAAAAAAAACTTATGTTAGTCCATGACCACTGATAATCACTAATTCTACTACTTGATGTGTATGATAAAATACAAAATTTAACCTGTGATTACTTGTCGGGTACATAGAACAATCGAACAATCACAATTTACGAAAAACTTGTTTTATTCATAATTTTTCAACCCAATAGGTGTTTTTTTTTAGCTTCCATCTAATTTTCAAGTAGAAAAGGAAAGAAAGATATATGACTAAAGTAGGAGTGTATTTTAATATTATATCCTTGAAAGAAACTGAATCCCCCCTGGACCGAAGATATGCTATCTGAGTGACAGAAACTAAGAAAACTGGTATTATAATAAACAAACAAAAATTTTTTTTCAAATTTGAGATCCGGAAGTGGGAGAAACCATGTACAAGATTTGTACCAGACAGAGTGAGTTGATAAAAGGTTTGTAAAAAGTGATGGTGAAATGTGAAAATATAGTCAAAACAAACCAACAGATTGTAGTGTTGCCGGGCTAAAAATATGATTCAGTCATAAAACAAATTGAAACTTGGACTTAGAAAATTTGACCATAAATTAATTTACATCATGAATAATAATAATAATAATTATAGCTTTTATATAGCACCACTTTCATGCTTGTAGCTTGCTCAGAGCGCAAAGGTCCAATCTCATTTGTAGACCATTGGGGGTATCTGGGAGAAGGTTTTCTGTGCTGCCTTTAGGCGCTCAGTAAACACAACTCTGCTTGAGTCTGGTGTCAATCATCAAGCCACCTTCATAGGTAGCCAAGCCAAGTTCAAGCATACTTAGCCTCTTGACCACACATCCCAGATTAATGCATGGGACACATTCAAAGAACTGTAGATCTTTTATGATTGTATGTATTTGTGGCCTATTAATTAATTTAAGGTTACAAAACTAGGATCTCTAGGTCTGGTATTCAAATATGGGCAAATAATAATTCTGTATTTTAAAAAGCTAATAACTTTTCTTTATTGACCCAGTTTTATAATTTATATACATACAATTTAATTCTCTTAACATTTCAGACCAATACAAATTATATTATTTTAATTTACATCTGATATTACCTTTCCTGCTCTGATATCCTTTCCTCCAAATTTGGAAGTGAATGTTCCAGTATCTCCTGGGCCCATACCACTGGCATGAGCTGCTAGCCAATCTGGAACTTCCTGATGAGCCTACAATACACATACCTTGAGTTAGCTCAATAGTTTGACATGGTTCAACACTAAAGTTATAACATAAGTACACATTGGGCCTTCTTTGAATTAAATGTGTTAACCAATATAGTTCATGCTTATAGTTGTTAAATAATATTCAGTCACTACTAAATTTTTAGTGGAACTGTAACTAAAATCCATTCAATAGACATTAATCAATTACACTTCTAAGTAAAAGACAGGTCATAGAATTATACCTCTTTAAGGATTCGAACCAGACTAGCAGCCAATGGTAAATCTGTATCAGCACTAAAAAAACTGGTGGCCTTGCCCAGGTTGCCACAACGTCCAGTGCGGCCAATGCGATGCACATATTCATCAATGGAAGATGGCAAGTCATAATTCACAACATGCATCACCTCAGGAATGTCAAGGCCGCGAGCGGCAACTGAGGTGGCGACTAATACATTGGAACTTCCTCTTTTAAAATCTTCAAGGGCTTCTTCACGTTCTTTTTGTAACCTATCACTGAGATTAACAAACAAAAAAAAAAGTGTAAAGACGTATCACTGAAATAAATGATACACGCGAAATAGAAAGCATCAACCATAAAAACAAAAAACGATGTTAACATGGGCACTGCTCTTCATCATCATTCGATGCTGGTAGTTATTAAGCCAGTTTACAACTAGTGGTACATCATCGCCATTTTCTGTTTTAAAGGTGCTACCTACCCATGAATACTGGTAGTTTTGAAGCCAGACTGGCACAAGTAGGATGCTAAAAAGTCAGCGTTCCTCTTCATCTCAACAAAAACAAGAGTCTTTTCATTTTCTGTAAAAAATAAAGGAACATGCATATAAATAAATTGTACTGCTTTGTAAATAAGATTTTCTGGCAGTCTATATATCACTATTTTAGCAACACAAAGAATAGTTAATAAAGATGAAGTTCCTTCATCTAAAATGACTCTCTCAATTCCTAGTATCATTGGAGATTTTTTGCTTTACAAAGCCAATTACAGCTAGCACACAAGAAGGTTGGGTCTAATACTGCAGATAGTCGATAGCAAGGTTATGAAGAAATTCAGTCCCAGCACAAACCAGGCCGACTTCTAATCAAACTTCTCCCACCACTTATTCCTTTTTTTAAAGTACAGATTTGATACTTGTCACAAATCTATCTTGTTACATATATTGAACTCAAAGAAATACATTCAACTAAAAAAATGTGTATGTCTTTGTTTAAACTTCAGTTCAGTAAACTAACAAATTACTTTTAGTTAATTTGTATCATTCAATATTTAATTTCAAGTTATTTAGCCAATTATCAAAACTGTTTCTATTAATTTTTTAGCTTCAAAACTGGCAGAAAATAACTGTTTCTATTAATTTTTTAGCTTCAAAACTGGCAGAAAATAACTGTTTCTATTAATTTTTTTAGCTTCAAAACTGGCAGAATAAAAATGTTCAAACAAAATTTCAAACAATTCAAATTACATTAACATAATACTATTTTGAAATAAAAACTACTAATAATTAAAGATAAAGTCTTCTTTTCATGTCGAAAAAGGATGAAAATTTTTTTGATCAAAATATTTTAAGTTAGATAAAAGCATTAATTGAAATAACTTCACCTCCAGCTCGTAGAATATCACAGAGAGCATCACGTTTCTGAAGACGCTCCACCTCAAAGAAATTCTGTGAAACGTCTGTATTGGCTCCACCCACTCGTCCAATGGTCACAAAGAGGTAATCATTTAAGAAGTCTGATGCCAATTTTTGTATCTCTTCGGGAAATGTAGCAGAGAACATGAGAGTTTGTCGCTGTGTCTTAGGAGTCATTCCCATAGTTTCCACTAGTTTTCTAATTTCAGGTTCAAACCCCATGTCTAACATGCGGTCAGCTTCATCCAGTATGAGATAAAGTACTTGGGACAAATTCACCTAGACAAAAAAAAATCAATACAGAGCTTATGACAAATTCACCTCAAATAGCCTCAACACCATATCTTACATTTTTAGTTTACTGAAACTCCTTCAAAAAGATCATTACGTCCAAGAAAAAATTTCAAAAAATGATTAACTATTTAAACTGTACCAAGTCATTTGTTTTTCGGGCTTATTTCCATTCAATGGCTAGAACTACTGTGACTAAACAGCAGATATTTACCCCAATTGAAGAAGAAAACAAAACCAGTAATTCGTCTGGGCACATAAGGAGCTATAATTCATTCATTCATTATCATTCATTCATGATGATGAATGAATGATATATATATATATATGCAGTTCTTTTTTTTAAGAAAAACATATGTGCCGGTACTCAGTGATTAGGTGCAGGTACTCAGTAGTTGATTGCCTAACTTTTAACTACTGAAAATTAATAATATACGTTAAAATACAAGAAAAGTAAGAATTTTTTCAAAAAGGTGCCGAACCGTCACAAAAAAAAAAAAAAGCCCTGTATATATGTATACACACACACATGAAGGTGTAGCACTTAAGTTATTGTATAAAAGTCTATTCTTTGTGTAAATGTAAACATTAATACTGAGACTGGTATTTCTGGAGATTTACAGGAAAAAATAATTTCAGGAGGGAAAAAAACACAAACTATACATGTGTTTAGTGATAAATATGCAGTTTAGTGATAAATATGCAGTTTAGTGATAAATATGCGCTGAGATATAAAAAGAACTACTACACTAGATTTGTCAATGTAAATATTGAGTTGTTTTTCATTGTGGGTTTGGAAGTCATGGTTAAGTGTTGCTAATTTACAATCTTCTGTCCAGCAGTGTCTCTAAATGAAATAAATTTTATCCTTAACCTAAGAAACATCTGCAAATGATGAACAACAAAGAGTTGTGGGTAGGAAAAATAGATCAAAAACATTCATTCAGTTTCATAATGATCAAAACTGAGTAGTTAGGACATTACCACCTTGATTGAAGGTGTATGTTCAATATAAATTGTATTTTCCATACTAAATATTTTTTTGCAATTACATATCTGTTCTGCACTGAAGCCTTGACTGGAAATGAAGCTAAATCTCAGCAGCAAGAAGGTGGCTAATACCAGAAACTGTAACTATTTCATCAGATATATTTGATCTAATGACATCTTGACTAGTTGTAAGATGTACACATTGTTCATTAAATTAAAATTTAACATGCATTAGGAACGACTTAAAAGGCTTATATAGCAAAAAATTATTCAACACTTACTAAAATTTTTACAAATTTGCCACGGCTAATGAAATTATTTAAAAATTAACGTTTCTCACTTTTCCTCTATTAATGACATCCAGCAAACGCCCTGGGGTACCGATGACAATATTGGCTCCCTGCTCTATTTGTTTTATTTGATAGCCCAGAGATGTTCCACCATACAGCACTACAGCTCTCACATCTGTCTCATAGGCAAATCTACGACAGTCATTGTAGATCTGCAGAGCTAGCTCTCTAGTTGGAGCAACACAGATGGTCTGAGGATATTGAACATCTTGGTATTTGTCTGTGGTTAAACCTTTCTGAATCATGGAGGTCAACACAGGTAAGAGAAAGGCAGCCTGCAAACAAAAGTCATAAGTAATGAGAAGTCTAGTGTGGACGTAAGTTTAAGCAATAGTCAAACACTAAACTATTTAACATAACAAATAACAAACAAGATTAATAAAATACTTTAATGTATATACTAATGATTTGAACAGCATGTACTAGTTCCAGCTAAATAGATTCAATCGTTATATTTACAGACCAATGAAAATAGTGGATGAAAATCTCTTTTTTTTAGATTACATTATCTTAAATAGTTAATTAAACATTATGGAGACTTTTTTATGATCAAACATGTAAGGAACACAATTTTAGAACAGAGTCCAAATCTAGGACAGTTATTCTACTTAACTACCCAAAGGAAGACATAATACTAATTGATATGCTCAACAACTGCATCATAGTTAATGGACAATACAAAAATGATTTTATTTCAGTGTACAACTTTATCAATAGAATAATACAGAAGAATCAGCACACACATCAGTAGAGCCTTAGTGTAATTTTTAATAAGAAAACTGAAAGAATAGACAAAAAGTAGCATAACAACAAGGGTTCATTTTGCTCAGGCAAGTCGTGTTGACTAGCCAGTTAACATTTACTATATGAATATGAGGCAACTCCATCTGAATCTGATAATGCAGAATATGCAGGTAACAGCTGAGTCTAAATTGAACACACAAGACCAAGTCTTATTAAAGAAACAACATTTTTTTAAATTCATTACCGTTTTTCCAGAACCAGTTTGTGCACAAGCCATTAAATCTCTTCCAGCCATTATAATTGGAATTGAGTATTTTTGGATGGGTGTTGGACGCTCATAGTTAGCCCTCTTGATGTTGCGGAGAAATGTTGGCAAAAGGCCAGCTTCTTGAAAAGTTGTGATAAAACCACATTGGTCATGGCCGCTGACTTCCACTGGAATATCATCGTACTTGTCAAAATTGATCCCTTTCTGAACATGTCCGCCAAAAATATCATCCACATTATCTGAAGGTGCAGGAGGGATGTAAGGCGCTGGTCGACCTTAAGGATAGAGAAACATTTTTTGGTTATCAAATATAAGTCAAATACATAGTTTTATTCAGAAAACTAGAATTTTACTTTCAAAGCATACCAAAATATAGTAAGGCTTGAAGATTTAATGTCTATGTTAGTTTTTGATCAATATAAAAGCTACAAAGTTTCCAAGGAAACAGTTTTAAAAAAAAAACATCTCTACAACTGCTGTATCTTACTAAAATGATTATCATTTAACTGAATTATTTGTTCATAAACTTAAGTTAATAAGTGACGGAGCTAACCCACTATATAACCAACAAAGTGAACAAACATGAATAAATATCTTGTACAAAAATGTTACTCACTGACTCCAGCATCACTGAGGGAAAAAAAAAAAAGATTATTAATACATTCGAATTTCATTTCAGCTTTCACAAGTAAAAAGATTATACATTTTTTTTAGGCCTTAATCATGATGTAAAAGTTTTATCACAAAAATGTCTAAAAATACTTGATATGAGATGCAAAGATAACTTAATGAATCTACCCGTCAAGATTGTTTTAACAAATAGTTAAGTAACGAATACTGGATTTTTCAAAACATTTTAGTGAATAATTTCTATAAAGATCTAGTTGAACATTTTCAGTATTATCAAAAAATTATGAAGATAGTTTTTAACTGTACATGACAATTTGTCTTGTGAATCTGATCATTAACGCTATCTCACCATAACTTTTAGTCTACTAACTTTATCTCATTTTAGGCTGGGCATCCTAAGTCAATTCACCCTGCGTTTTTTCTTAATGTGTAGTATTTATTATCCAGTTTCAATTGTGATATTTTTTCTACTTGTTCTTTCAATGCTAATATGTCTACAAGTATTGGGCTTCAATTCATTTGAGCTCTAGTGTCTAGCTTAGCTTAAGTAACAAGAGATGAATGAGATCAGGTCTGGTGACCAACACTTACTCAGTGGATCCTCCAGGTTTGGGTGTGCTACATTTCATACATTCTTTTCTAAAAGCAAAATTGTTGTTGCCACAGTCCCTGCAGATAAACACACAAGTTTGAGACATACAAGTTATTGGTCTTCAAGTTTGCCAAGATTGACAAAGTAATAATAAAAATAGATTTTTAAATAAAAGTAAATTTCACCAGGTTATACTTTTCTTACAATTGCTATCTTTATAAACATTTTAACAAGACTTACAGATAATGAAATGTTAACCACAAATATGTTAAAGACTTTCAGCTGTCAAACACTGTCAACCATTTCAAAAGATTTCAGGGATGAGATTAATTTTAAAATCTAAAAATTTTGTGTTTGTTATTTTTCATGGATTAACATCAATCTACATATATTTCAATTAGAATAGTAATAGTTGAAACTGTTGAATTATAAAAAGAGTCCTCTTAGAGATGCAAAAATAAACAATTTTGTGAAAGTTTTTTTTTTTTTTTGTTTTACCAATTAAAAGTGGAAGTCAAAAGTGTTAATAAGTTATTACTCAAGCAGATACTATCAAAGCTCTCAGTCTTTCATAAAGACAAGTTGCGTCACTGGTTTGAATCATTCTGAGAATCACTTTCTTATCAGCAGGCACGAATCTTTGTTGTTTCTGTTTTGATTGGGCATCCCTATTTTAATTACAAACTTACATGGTCAAGTAATAAATATGATTCCTTGCCAATAATAATAAAAAAGTTCATGGAACATGTTAGGAAAAACAACACAAAACAAACTGGCTATTACAACATGCATATAGATAGATTTATTCATCTATTTTCTTTATGCGTTGAATCAACAAATTATGTAACTAGGGCAATCTAATAGTAAACATTGGAGTGTTTTGAAAATAAAATTGAACAGTGAATAGTTTTGTACTACATGCTCTGAACTACTAGATAATGAAACTGTGCTTATGCAGCTTTGGGTGAAAAAAAAAGCTTAAAACAATTGAAGTTGGTTAGCTTCCTTTTTAATTGTTAATAGTGTGCTTTTAAATTTAGGGTTAGGTTATGCTTCATAACCATGATTGTAACAAGCAAATGCACAACATTTATTGCTCAATTTGAGAAGATAAAGAGATAGCCCACTTAGAGCACATAAAAAAAAAACATGATCTTTATTAACCAGATGAACATCTCTCATAAAGTATTTTCTAGCTATTCTTCATTAAAAAGTCAATTCACAATTAAAACGATAGATATTTTGACTTACTCATTTGGGCAAATCCATTCCTCCCCCCTCGGTTTGCCACCAGGCTTTGAGTCGGAACCTTTAAATCCTGTCATAATACAATGGATTCAAATAAAAAATTTTTAATGTAATCAAAACATGGTAGTGCACTACAAAATGAATTCCGTCAGAAATTGAAAATAATTCCAGAGAAAAAGAGTTAAATGTGCTCTGCTAATACACTTTACAAATATAGTAATAAAAATAAACTTAGGTAAAATATTGAAATCAAGAAAAAAAAATAAACAAACCTCCTGATTTAGCTTTGCCAAAGCCTGACTGTGATTGATTATTCCCAAAGCCAGAATCACCACCTGAGTCATCTCTGTAAAATATAATAAAGAAGTTTGCAAATATAATGATGTATTATTTAAAAAAATATTTTTTTTTTAAAGGCAGCAAACATCTATCAAGGGCAAAACAAACAAAAATAATAATAAATACATTGGTAAAAAAAAAAAAGACTAAAAGACATACTTTGGAGTGTCACACTTTTGACATGTTTGCCTGAAAGCAAAATTGTTATTTCCACATGATCTGAAACCAAGGAAAAAAAGATTATTATATTTAAACACTGAGACTTGCCAGGTTTTCCCAATCCTTACATCAAACATACTTTTTTTTAAATCTTCATTAACAAAAACAATAACTGTGCATTGATTAATATCCTTCACTTTTTCCTTGGTTTGCCTTCATAAGCTCCTTTTGTTTTAATTCAGGAAATTCCACAAATATTTTTTTTTACTCCTACTTCTAGAATTTTGAGTATCAAGCAGTGAGTGCTAGATTTTTTTTTTTAACTTTCATAAAATGAGTAAAGGAGATATGGGAAAAAAATGATTAGCTACTTTGTCCCTACCATGTATATATATAGTTCGTCCATCATGGTTCGATGATGACCACTTTGTCATCCAGGGGGCTGAGGGCTTTGCACTGGGGTTTTATGCCTCCTCATGTGGCTGGTAAGACCTATGTGAGCCCGGAATGTTCGGCCACACACTGGGCAGGTTTGTCTTGCTTTTCTTTTCTGGCGTTTTTCTTCTGCCAGCTTTGTACTTTTTTCCTCAGCAACCTGTGCGCCAGTTTTCACAGCTCGACGCCATGATGCTCTGTCATGTGCCTCTGTCTCCCAGGTGCCAGGGTCTATGCTGAACGCCTTCAGAGAAGCTTTGAGGGTGTCCCTGAAGCGCTTTCTTTGCCCACCTTGCGAGCGCTTTCCTTCGTTTAGTTGGCCATACAAGAGTCGTTTAGGGATGCGGTGGTCTTCCATTCTGTAGACGTGACCTGCCCATCGCAGCTGGGACTGCATCAGGATTGTGTGGATGCTTTGCAGACACGCTCTTCGAAGGACCCTACCATGTAATTCTAATATGACCAAACAAAAAAAAAAAAAAAAAAAAAACAGTTGAAAGATGGTACTGGTACTTACTCATTAGAACATGTCCAATCTCCTGACCTTTTATTACCATCACTACCACCTCCTCCGCCAAAACCTTGACCACCTGGAGAAAAGAGCTATATAAGCTCTAGTATTTTTTTGTTCAAGCTACATATACAAGTAGAATTTATTCTAAGAAATTTTAGTGTAATTCTAATCAACACTGTTCCCTAATTACATAAAATGTTAGAATATCTAATATATGTATTATTATTAACTCATGAATTTATGTATGTTGCTTAAACTACTTATAGTTTCAGACCTTATGATCTATAGAGCAGATGATGTAAAAGGCCATCTGTTTCTTTGGCCTACAGTTAACAAGGATGTCATGTGGCCAGCACACAACCAACTGCCTTCACTTTTTCCCAACTAATGTCAGGGACCCATTGGAACTAGGTGGACCCAAAGATCCCAAAATAAAAAATCCCAAAATAAGACAGAACAGTTAAATTTGTAAACTTTTAAAGCAGAGGGAAGGAATTCTAAATTTCAGAGCCTAGTTTGGTAATTTCGCTTAAGTTTCACAACATATATTTATGTAGACAACATACCAAAGTTATTTTTTCTGAAGCCAGAATCTGAATTGTCTCTTTTCCTAAAATAATAGAAGGAAAACAAAATAATTTAAAAACCTATATTTCAGCATTCAATATACATGCATTAAAGAAAAAAAAAAAAAAAAAAAAAACCATTGAACATTTAGGTGGGTATGTAACATAACAACATGAAACATTTACTGTGAGTAATGTAACAACATTAGACAAACTTTGTAAACAACTCAATAAGACGTTAACTTTTTAAAAATGTAACAAATCAATACGAAACAGAAACTTGATTGTGTGTAACAAGTCTTACATGTTATCATCACTTCGGGGAGTGTCACATTTCTGGCAGGATTGGCGAAAACCAAAGTTGCTGTTCCCACAATTTCTATGACAAAACATTTTCAAAGGTCACACAATTAGGCTCATTATAGTTTAGCGAAACTACTTTGAGTTTAAGAACAAAGAAAGTTATCTTTATTTGTCATCTATTAAAGAATGTCCCCAACTTGATTTCTCCTTAACTTCATCCTTTTAAGGGCTGCCACTTATATAAAAAAATCTGGTACACACAGAAACCTAAGCAACATAAAAAGTCTAGCCTTATAAAAACTAACACACACAATACTCAAACAGGATTGGCCATATATAATATGAAAAAAACACACGAATCGGCATGCAAAAAAATTTAATAAATTGAATAAACTTCAATAAAAAAAAAATATCTACAAATTACTTACTCATTAGGGCAAATCCAATCTCCTGCTCTTTTATTCCTGTCACCACCTCTTCCAAAACCACCACCTTTAATAGAATGATTAACATATATATAGATATAAAGAACTTCCCAATCTGTCCTTCTTATTCACCATAACTTTACAAGTCTGTATGTGAACACAAGCATTAAGTCACACTTGTCAGGAAATCTGGTTTTCTACATGAGGAGATTAACTTGAAAGTTTGAAGCTTTAAGGTGGATTTTTACAAACACCAAAATAAATAAGAGAAATACTGGGAGTTACGATATTCACCTGCAAATACATCTCTCGCTCGCCGCCACTGGCTAGAGGATGAAAGACTGTACAGTAACAATGCATTTCTAATTATTATAATTTAATCTAAAGAAGCTTCTCTGTGCTTATGGATGTTGATGATGGAATGTAGCAATGTTAAGACTATGAAATAAACACATTATGTCCTGGCTGCATTATATCATGGTGGCATGGCTGCAGGAAATTGAAAACATTCTAACCAATATAATATACCAGCAGGATCCACTGGCTCCAGAGAATATGAAGTTATCTAACCAGTTAAATGTGTCAGCTAGTGTCAGATTTACTGTATTCCAGAGAACAAACATTTTTTCCACCAGTGTAATCGTGTAGTGAGATATGACTCAATTTGACATTAACCTTTTTTTTTTTAAATATCATTAAGTTTAGTTATTATGTAACTTCTAAGTCCTCACTAATATGATTATTAAGTTTAAAAAAAAAAGGGTTTAGCTGAACCGAAATGTCTCATTTTTTGGTTTGTCCATTATATAAATGTTACTAATGAAGTACATATACTTATATACAAGGTATACTTTACTACATTGAAGGCTGTATAAGACAGTATCTGAAAGTATTTTTTTTAATTAAAAAAAATATTTCTTTGATCTATATTGTTAATGTATAACTTCTAATTCAAAATGTCTTTAGAAGCCTAAGTAAGTTATTGATTGGCCAACATGCTAGCCATGGCCACAAAAATGTAACACCAACTGCACCAAGCAGTGAGGCAACATTTCACACAATTACACATTTAAAAATAGCTTGACCTAAATTCACAAGATCATTATGTGTTGGAAAAAAAAGTTCCTTTGTGTTTTGTGACACCATTAGTCACCTGTATATATATATATATATATATATATATAGACATGTCAATACACAGACTATTACAAACATGTGCAAAACAAAAGTGACAGTGTTTGAAGGTGTAATGTAACAGATATTGTCAGAGTGATAGGAGACTTACAAATGTGCGGAACTGCCATTATACAAAAAAAAAAAAATCACCCTCTGGGTCAGATTTTACCATCACAAATGCATACAAGGCACCAATAGCAAAGACAAACAGACACAAAAACTCTGGCAATCAAATCACTGAATAAAATTTAATACCTGGTGTGAATGTATATTTTGGTTTTCTATAGTTATCATTTTTTGTTTGGTGTAATACACAAATTGTAAGATAAATTTTTACATGGATAATAAAGATTGTTATTATTAATTTAATGCCTATTTTCTCCACACAATAATATATGTAGCTTTAAAGCAGTTTTATATTTATATAAAATAGAATTACCTACCAAGCTTGTTGAGCTTATGGACTGTACAATTACAATGACAAAGACCCATGTTAAAACAAGGAAATTTTTTCCTATATTTTTTTTATCGTTCATAATTACTAATAACTGACAAATTTGCTTAATTAATGCTGCCAAGACAAAAAAAAAAAAAAATACACATACTTTCTTTATTTGAAAATGAATTCCCTGTCCCATTGGAAGTACTTTTGTCACTCTGTGCGTTGCACAATCCAGATGCTCTAATAGCAGCAAAACCCCCAAATGACTTTGTATCACCACTGTCCTCTGTGTTATTGGACCGGTTGGCTCCAAATGTTCTACTTCCATTTTCATTCCCAAATTCTTTTCTACCAAATCCATTGCCATGTGACTGTGGTTTATTTTCTTGGTTTGATTTGTTGCCAAACCCAATACCCCCAAATGAAGATTGACTGTTGTCTACAAGTCCTCTTCCAAGACCTCTGACAGTTTTTCCAATAAATGTGCTAGTCAATGAAGCTTTCCTAGAGGGAAAAAAATATATTTATTAATAGCTAAGGGAAAAAAAGACAAATACCAAAGTTATATATATATATATATATATATATATATATATATATATATATATATATATATATATATATATATATATATATATATATAAAGCTTTTTTTCCCCATGTATTATCTTAGTATTGTGTATCTGGTACTTAAAAATACATAGATTTACATCATTAGGCTGTTGTTGTTTTTTAAGATTAAATCAGCTAATCATTGTAAGATTCCTATCAATAAAAAAATTGGTCATTCATTAAGCATTTGCCAAAATACAATTTGATTGGAAGCACAGAAACTTTATCCTAGATACACTCTTCTCCACAGCTCCACAGAGATTGATTGAATCATAGTGCACTGAGCATGCCCACATTAAAAATAAATATCTTTTAAGTTTGTCTTTTTTATTTACAGCAAAAGCCAATTATAGTGTCACTTAAATCATTAAAACTGTGATTGATGAAGATTGAGACCATGAGTGTAACAAAGTGGGCGAATTGTTTTCAAAATCTAAATAAAACTGATTTAAATGTTACTTTGCTATATTAATTTTTTTTTTATTTTTCATAACATTTTTAAATATAAAAACAATTAAAATTAGTAAATTATTGTATTGCTATTACTAATGGACTTTTATCATCTAATTCTAACAAACCTGTTTCAAGAATGTGTCAAAACTACAAACACAGCTCTACCCATAAGATCAAATAATAAACAATAACAAAAAAAAAAGTTTTCTAAGAACAATCAGATAAATTAATACTATACATATTAAATGAATTTTAAATAGAATTTCACCTATTAACCAATTTTAAAAAAAGGAAAAGAAAATAGAAGTAATACTAAATTCAATTCCCTTTTAATATTAAACAGTGACAGTGTTTAAAAGGTGTTTTATTTACTCCATACACAATTCTAAAATTGGTATGCTAACACTAGTTAAAAGAAATAATTACCCAAATGATGCATTCTCTCTAGCATTCATCATCTGAAAGTAGAAATATATTTCTAATTACTTATTGAGCTTAACATGTATATCCTATATGTATATATTATATTAAGATGAATATTTAATAGTATATATATCTATAAAGTTTTCACTGAAAGTAGGCACTAATCCAGGGGAGGGCTGCATTAACAAAAATTTTGGAAGCAGGGGCCACACACACATATATATAGAGAAAATAACGCTAGCTGAATGTCTATAGTGTCTTTGAATTCACATTTATACTGTATATACATTTAGACTTCATCCTTTTCACTCCCTATTGAGGAATTACAACAAGAGTTAGCAGTTTCTGAAACTGTTGTGCTTATTGTGAAGTATGTAAGTGCTTACACTCGAGCATACTGTGGAACTGAACTAGCTTACTAGTTGTTTTCCTTGTGACTGCTGTCAAACAACTATCAGCATCAAAATTTTTTCCAAAACAAATAAAAGTTTGCTGAGAGATATATGTGGACCCAAATAATGTGAAAGTTTAGCATCAAAGTATTTTTAAGTGTGGAACTACAGCTTCTGGCAACCATAAAACTCCTGAGGAAGAACTGACTGAAACACTTCAATATCAGGCCATAATTTGTGTTCAGGTATGTCCTCTGGAGCTGCATCAAACACTTCAATATCAGACCATAATTTGTGTTCAGGTATGTCCTCTGGAGCTGTATCACTTCTACAGTCAATGGTGATCTGAGGGTATAGGGAACTGGTTCCAAATTCTGGAAGTTTTAAAATTTGCTTTCAAATTCCTCAATCAAGGAATCCAAATAAGTCTTGTACTTTTCAACCATTTCGCTAGAAATAGTTTTACCTGTTTTCACTAGCTTGCCAGGAGAATTGGGAAAGCTTTGTTTCAAATTTAACATGCACATACATATGAAAAAACAACAACATTGCAATACTACCTAATGAAATACTTGAAGTTTCTCTTCCAGTCTTCATAAATATTAGTAACAAAGTGACATTCAATGTCTTTCAAGAAACAATTTCTTCCATGCTAAGCCAGTGGGTAAAACAGATACTACTGTCGTACCGAAGATTGGAATGTTTTGTTTCCAAATCCTCCAATACTTCTGGGAACTGTGGTTAAGACCCCTTTCTCTGATAAGTTTCATCACTGAGATAATTGGGTAAGTAATATGTTTGACATCACTGCAGCCATTTAGAGCTTATGATTGGAATATTGTTCTTTAATTTATTCATAAAAATGTTTTTCTCAGTCAAAGATTGGGCTCCATCAGTTGTTTCACTTGCCATCTTGTTCCAATCAAACCAAACACCTTCAACACTATTCTACATCGCATTGAATAAAAACTGGCCTGAGTTTGTGTCTTTAACTGAATGTTTCAAAATATTGACAATTAGCATAATCTTCGTTTACTTCAAATTTCTTAGAATGACATGTACAGACAATGTTTCTTTAACCTTTTCATCATAAGTGATAGGAATCAGAAGTTTCAATGATGTATATATAACATTTTTTTAAAAATACATTCGCATTTTTATATGATTTCTATATGTGTCAGCGGGCCGCATAAAACTCTTCGGCAGGCTGCATGTGGCCCGCGGTCCGTAATTTGCCCACCCCTGCACTAATCTATTCTATCAGTCTAGATTTTGAAGAGTCAATCTACTTTCTTTGTTTCTTGATTAGAATAAGATCTAAATATAGAGTAATCTAGAGCAGTGTTTCCCAAACATTTTCCTTAACAGAACACTTCACACATTCTGAGTATTTAGCGGAACACTTAGCTTATTTTCTTTAGAAAGATTAATTCATGTGGTGGCCTACTAGTCAATTATCCCAGTAGTTTGTGGAAAACCTATTCAAGCCACAGGTCCGTGGAACACAGTTTGGGAAACAGTGATCTCTAAAGACTATATATATGTACACTCAGTTGATTCTAGGGTTGCCAGACACCTGCAAGCCTAATGGTGGATAAAACATTTTAGGAAAGGAGGACATAAAAGACTTATCAATTTAAAAAGTTTAAGGCTTAAGGAGAATATGGATGACTACTTATAAATATAATATACTGAATTGTCTGAATATACTCTCTAATAGGTTTCTATAGATCTAAATCTAGCTAGCTAGAAGATCTAGGCATTTAACTTCATTTAATGTAACAAGCTCACTCCAAACATTTGCCTAATTATTCTGTATAAAAAAAAAAAAGACTTGGCTTATGAATAAAATAAAACAGAAGTGAGAATAAATATTGCTCATTACTGGGCTCATTACTATTAGCATAGAGACTTAGTCAACCAAAAAAAAAAAAAAATATCTAGATCTAGGAAAAGGTAGTCATAAAAAGACAGTTAAATTGAAGGAACTTGGGCCAGAATCTTTGGAAAATGGACATGCACATTACCACATTAAAGTTCATTATAGATTATAATTGATTATTAGATAGATCTAAATCTACATATTAAATATCAAAATAAAGATAATGACCACAAAAACAGCGAGTTATACAGATTCATGTAATGTGACATGTCCAGAATAAATAAATTGTAGATATCTACTCTAGTCTCTAGCTAGCTAGATAGATTAATAGTATGACTCGAGACTACATCGAGATTCTAGATCTAGATATTTGACTTCATTGTCTTTGTTGGTTGGTAGATGATAGTAGATCTAGACTAGATCTAGATTCTAGTCATTCTAGATCACCAGATTCACCAGGTCCAGATGGTTACTTTTTAGTAGATCTATCTATTAATATCTATCATCTAGACTCTAACTAGTGAGTAGTGATCTATGCATTCTAGGACTAGGTTAAGAGTTAAGACAATTATTTCAATTAATTATTAGACTATATTAATTATTATATATAATTAAATAATAATTAGATCTAGATTTAATCTAGATGATACTTTGATAGATCTATTAAATTTATTAAATTAAGATTAAAAATCTCGAACATCTGAAATCTGAATTTATCTTCTCTACTCTCTCTAGATCTAGAAAGAATTTGAATATGTAGAATAATCTCTAGATCTAGAGTCTACAATAGTCTAGATCTATCATTACTAGAGTCTATCATTCATTAGTATCATCTAGCCTGACTAGAGCTCGTCTTGACGTCAAGTAAGACTAACCGAAAACGTATTGGCACCAACGGGTTGAACAGCATCCTCCCAATCTTCGTCCATTTTCAGAATGAGAATTTTTTAATATAAATCTACCTAACTAATCTTATCACACTAGATCTAACAGAACTCGAAAACTGTAGTGTAGGTCAAATATCCTCAGAAAAATCTAAACGTCTACTTTCCGTAGATTCTAGAGTCTATGTCTAAATTCGACTTCAAATCCTGATCCTCTAGAATCTACTCTTATGAGATCATTGAGAGTCTACTAGAAAACTATGATCTATATTTTACATGCGGTAAAGAATACTTGCCAACTGAAAATCTTTCTGTGCCAACACCTTATATTTTTTCTCACAGCATTTTTTTTTCTCCCAATGTAGATATAAATCAAATTATTTAAACGCTCTATTATCAGCAGTGGGTCAATATAACTAATATGCTCGTTTCAGTCAGGATAATTTATTTTATGAGCAGAAACTGTTTGTTAAACTTAGATTTAAAACGAAGCAGAAAAATAAAAAAAAATTCAATATGTAAATTATTAATGTTTGTAAGATGTTTAACATGTCTCGGATGTTCCTCAAGAGTTGAAGAGAATCTACTTCCTAGTCTAAATCTCCCGCAGGACGACGGGGGATAGCAGCTGGCAGGGAATGAACCTTAGATCGTCTAGACAACCGATCGACAGTCCAACGCGCATATCGCACGACTAGGCAGTTCTTAAATTAAACAACTAAATGCATTTTTTAAAGAAAAATAAATGTTTTATCTTCCTTTATAGATATTATATAGGCTATGTCTAATTTCCATGCTTTGCATAATTCGTAGTAGCCCCACTGTGTAACGATAACCTTAGTATTTTAAAGCAAAGCAACATCTCATGTTAGCCTTCTTCGGTCGTAGAACGACTATGGTTAGAACACGTATTCATGTATTTGTGTATCCCAATTCTCGAGACATTTCCTTACACGTGTATCGCTGGTTATTATGGCATTCGCTTTGGTGGTAGACTAAGTAGAGGATCCAGCCGTTTCTTGTAATATAGGCCTATGCTGACAAAACAATCTTTAAATTAGCCAGTTTGGCAGCACTTTTAAACGTTATCTAATAAAGGGAGATGATTAGAGCCAATTTTTGTTTTAATTGAGATGATCCCACAAGTGGTTACCCGCGCTATTCTTCACAGACCTATATTAATGTAGGCCCAGATCTACAACCGTTGAGTGCAGACGTACAAATTATGAACCTATAATAATAATAATAAGCATTTTCCGTGGCTGCGCAGCCCCAGCTGTGACCTACATATTTTGCCACATTTAAGGCAATTATAATCATTGTCTGCAGGTGGTCGATTTAGATTCTGTTTTCGCCGTCTGCGTCTGTGAACCTAGATATATAGATCTATGCCTAACTAAAGTAAAGGGCACGATTTTTTTCTAGGCTTTTATTTTATTTAAAAAAAGGGAGGGGGCAAAAGGCATTGAAAGTAGATCTAGATCTATGTGAGGAGTATATGTATTTTAAAAACTATTCAAGATCTAGAGCAAATTATTCTTTCGTATATGCCCTATCTAGGCTATATCTAAATAAAGGTATAAATTGAGCCGACAGAGTCTACGGCCTCCTTCAGTTTTCAGACATTAGGCATATGGCTATGGATAATCCCAAAGAAGTGAGATGAGTGTCTGGCCACTAGATCTAGCTATTTTTTCGGAACGATGTCACCAGAGGCGAAGTAAGGAGGGGGGGGGGGCAAGGCGGCACGATGCACCGGGCGCCACACAAAGAGAGGTGCCTTAAATGTTCATGGTAAATGGGGAGGGGCGCCAATTATAAGTACCTTGCCCCGGGCGCACGTTTTGCTCACTACGCCTCTGGATGTCACCCACACAGTAGCCCCTCCCCCCCCCGCCCCATTTATTTTCCCCCACGCAGCTGATGTATCGAAAGTATCTAGTATGGCCTATCTCTAGAAAGTCTAGATTATAAGTTCTATAATTATCGAGATTTTTTTAACTAACTTATCTTATAAATTACAATCTTAACACAAGATAAATAGGCCTAAGTCTTGCACGATAGAGACGTAAACTCCGCTAAGTCATTGTTTTCATGTCTGATTCAGGCAACGCGTTCCAAGCTCTACTGGCACCAGGGAAGAAAGAGCTCTTGTACGAATTTGTCCTAGCATATGGAATAAGAAATATGCCATTGCCATACGCCAATAAAGTTCAAGGCGAGCTAGTCTCGAATGCCAGAGCTAGTTCCAAGCAGATGCAAAGTCGTCATACCAATGGATTTCAATCCTTATACAGGCAATATTCATTTCTTTTCAATAGACGTTTCAACTTGAACGCTACAGTGATGCCGTCCTGCCGGCAGGCGTGTTTAATGGTTTCCAGACCTGATCTTGCCCCCCCCCCCCCCAATTCTAATCTATCACTGTCATCCAAATCAAAGTCTACGATCTCCCCTCCCCCATCCCGTTTATGTAGCCTATATTTACATAGTGTTAACAAACTGCAAAAGAGATTACAGTTCGGTATATAAGCAAAAAGCTGGTTAGATGAAGAAGAAGATCAAGGTCTAATTTTATAAAGCTTATATCAACCCATTCGACTGTCTGTCTCGGTGGGTGGAATCTTGTTCACGTTATTTCTCCCACTTCCCTTTTTCGAATCAAGTTGAAACTTTGTACATTTATTCATTGTCGATGACAACACATAAATAGAAAAAAAACAACTTTTTAATCACTCAGTTGTAATTAAATAATTTGTTGTAGGCCTATACAGAAAATGTAATAAGAATAGGAGAGATAATTTTAAGCCTTGTGTGCAGAACTATGTTGTTCAATAAAATTTTAAGTTATTTTTAGACTGTAAAAAGTATTTTTAGAAGTACGGCTACTTGGAATAGCTCAGTGGCTAACACGCCGGGCTTTCGTTAGAACTCGATTTCGAATTCAGTCTATGTGTGGATCCACTGACGCGGTGGGCGTACTTTTGTTAATAGAATATGAAAACCAACATTCATATTAAAAGAAAAACGTTTAGCGAACATTTATATTGTTTTCAGATGACCCCGTTGATTTTTTTGCTGTTTGTCTGTCGATTTGTCTGTCACCTTTAGAAAAATAAATCTTGAAAAAGCAGCACGGAAACCTTCTCCCAGATACTCCCTCCCCCATACCCCCCCACACACACAAAAACTACACAAAAAATCTTTATTGTCAATGTGACAGACATCAATGATTAAAATGTCTGCCTAAAAGCACGGTCCTGTGGTGGGCTAGTCTCGACAATAACATGTCACGCAGTTAAAGTCAACTATCTTTTTTTTTTTTATTGTTTAGCACGTAGCTTTGAAATTGTTACCCTAAAACTAATCAATAAGTCTTTGTCAGTGCCGGATTTAGTATTTCTGAAGCCCAACGTTGGTCCATATACCTAGTTTTAAATAAATATCTATAGCTAGTCCTTGGTCGCTTATATTCATTATTTCACCTGGGTCCCAAAGGTTGTACTCACTTGATCTGTGCACTGTAATCCAACAATGATAATCTGTATTATTTAGAACAGTAGCCCTATTACAGGGCCCGCGACGAAGCCACGAGAATATCTCCAGCATATGTAATAATAAGGGCGTGGTGGCTGAGTGGTAAAGCGCTTGCATCCGAACCGTGGTGTCTTGAGTTCGACTGAGATTTTTAAGCTTTGATATTTTTAACACACCCCTGAAGCAACTATACATGGGGGACGTGAAGGCGGATGGTCGTTCGGATGATGGCCACTGGACGCTATCGTTAACCGTCGGCCATTGAAGCTAATGAGCTTTGTTCATCTGCTCCCCTTTTGACGTATTGATTCCCGTTTGGCGCAGCCGTTTTAACGAGATGGTCGTTTTGGCGCAAACGTTTTGGCGCTGAATGCTCTAGCCAGATTATACATGTTCATATTGCAATGTATTTCGAAAGAATGACACATATTTATTTTCAAATGTATTTTTATGTAAAGTTATTTTTGTCCATTAGATATTAAAGTTCGTTGTGTAATCATTTTTATAGACCTATTATCAACATCATAATATGTGTGTGGGTTTTAGTATAGTTCAAAAACCAAAACAAAACAATAATTTTAAAAATTTAAGCAATTTTTAGTTCATATGAAAACAATTTATGAAATTTATAGCCTACCTCTATCTAAAATGGCAAGGATAGGATGAATAATGGGCGCCCGCAGAATTTTTAGCAAGTTGCCACCTATGGCAGATGGCTGCCTGGTCGCGCGGTTTGCGCGCTTGACTGTCGTTCGGATTTATCGATGGTCGAGGGTTCAAATCCTGCCCGCTCCCATCCCCCGTCGTCCTGCGGGAGGTTTGGACTTGGAAGTTAACTATCTTCAACTCTGAAGGAACATCCGAAACATGTAAAACAAACATAAAACATAAAAATAAAGACAACCAATGAATGTTACCCTGTGGGAGTGTGCGAATATCAAGGCTCTCAGTTAGTCATTTGTACATGTTTCACTTAGAATTGACGGATGGCGGAGAATTGCGGTTCGAACCTCGGACCATCAAGACGATATGTCCCGAGCATATATCACACGAGCAGGTAATCATCCATACTTCGCAATATGCCCTCATGATCTTGTCAAAATTATTAAAACTTTTTTTCAAAAGGGGGATGTGTAGTATGTGTACTATATATACTTTTGTATAGTATAGTGAATTTTTTTTTTATTATAAATAACTTTGTGTTTCCTAAATAATCGCCAGAAAATCTCGCGCCAAAACGGCCGCGGAAAAAAGTGTCGCCTACCGAAATTGATTTCAACAGGAATAATATTTAGGACTGGTAACAGATATATTTAAGAAGTCCCATGTCGTCCTGTAAGGATAGGACGAATCATGGGCGCCTGCTGGATTTTTGAAGTGGGATGCAAGTTACCACCTATGGCTCAAAGTCGTAGCTTTAACTTTTTTAATTACAGAAATGGTGCCCTCATGATGCCATCCCTGAAGTGTCCCCAGCATGGTCAAGTTGGCTTTTGATTATGTCATTAATGTGACTGTTGATATGCTGTTGAGCGGCCACTTATGTTGAAATGGACAGACTACAACATCAGGGAAACTGGTTCAAGAACAGACGAATAATTGACGACATAAGACAAATCAGAAACACATGAAAAGCATGCACTGATCACTTACAGACGCTATTTTCAAATACGCCTAACAGTCAAAGATCTTCTCAAAGTTGTGACTCAACTCTTTCTCTCCGTAATTATTTACCACATTCTGGTGGAATCAACGCTGGTATCGTCAGTTAGGAGAGAAAGAGTTAAAGCGCGAATGAACTCGTATTTCTCAGTCCATCGTGTCTCACACAAACGAGGTAACTTGGTGCTAACCAACGCTCGCTCCTGACACCAGCATCATTACGGATATCTAAAACGTCATTCAGGAGGTCATTGATAACAAGGTTGAGTCTGAGAGACGCGCATTGTGCAAACAAAAGCTGCTATTTAGATATTTTTAAGGTATCTTTGCGTCATGGGCGTAGCCAAGGGGTATGGGGGGGGGGGTAGGTAAGATTGTAATATTAAACCATCACTTGCCCCAGCGCAACCAAGGGGAGGGGCGGGGTTTGTGTCTAAAATTCCGTCCAGGGGATTTTGCGGTTTAAACACCCATTCATAAAACAAACAAAAAATAATGCAAACGACTATCCCCAAATTCCAAGAGCAAAGCTTAGGTGGATTTCGATTTTTACCCCCAACCCCTAACCCAGGAAGAAACTATTATAGTATAGGGTACAATAAACGTCCTAACTCCCCCCCCCCCCTATATATATATATAAGTTGTTTCCTAACAGAAGTTAATTGATTTGGAGGTGTAAAAAAAAATCTCTAAAATTTTACTTCTTCAGAGGGGTGCACGTACATGGTCAGCCATCAATTCCTGATAAGTCTAGGCTAGTCTACTACAACCATACTCCAGTCACCGGTGAAAGCACTACTTGTTCAGTTGCTACTTAGATTTTAATTGATCTGATTGTGCAAAAAAAAAATGGCTAGAATTTGGCTACTCGGAATCCAGGGGGGTTGCAAGTGCACCACCTTGCCCCTACCTGAGGGCGCCCATGGGACGAATCCGACGAAATAATCTTCATTTCTGAAAGAAACGTCTGTAACTTGCCGTCAAGAAGTCATCTAATAGTTTGACTTACCGGATTAGAAGTGGCCAGCAAACAAGAAATAGAGGGGAGTTGGCCTGCAAGGGTTCGTTATTGTGATATGGCATCATGCGAAGACTTAATTGAATATAAGCCTATCCACAGAAGAAGCGACTTTATTTCGGACACTTTTTTGCTATGAAATTGAATTGGGAAATAATAAATTCAAGATTTGTTATCGACCCCGAAGATTAAAGAGGAGTACAGTGTTTGACGTGGCTACGCAGCCTCGGCTTCGACCTACATATTTTGCCACATCCAGCTAAGACATAACAATTGTTTCCCGGTTCTTTTCACCAGCTAGGCCTACATAAATCTCAAACGCTCAGACAGGTCGGGTGCTTTGTGAAAGTAGTCCGCTTTCGCACTTACCCCATCCCGATCGCTGGATCCCTGAAAATTCCCGATGTCAACACTGCCAGAAATGTAACCTAAATTGTGGAACATATCCTCTACGAATGCAGATTACTACATGAAAAATTAAACTGATTTCTTTATTAGGTCATGAGAGAGATAATCTTTGTGGGTCTCTTCCTGCAGGCCTATGGAGACAAGCAAACCCTGGAAAACATTGCCAACTTTCTGAACAGTGCTGTAAAAGACCAGTCTCAGTAATGTTTTGTTTTAAAAGTAATCTCTGTATTTTATAAGATAACATTATTTTGCAGTTATTCTGAATCCTTAGTTAGTAATGTAAAGCAAAGTTCCCCTTTCAGACATTGTGGTCTATAGGGCAGATGATGTAATGGTCATCCGTTTCTGTGGCCCATGGTTTACGAGGGTGTCATGTGGCCAGCACAACGACCAACCGCCATTACTTTTCCTCAAATAATGTCAAGTACCCATTATAGTTGGGTGGACTCAGAGGCGCCCAAAGATCCCGGACTTAAAAATCCCAGTCTTCACCAGAATTCGAACCCGGGACCCCCGGTTCGGAAACCAAGCGTTTACGCTCAGCCACCGCGCCTCGAATCCTTAGTTAGGGTTATCAAGCCTATAACTGTCATTAAAGTGAACATTTTTCCAGACTCCTTCGAAATCCTTTAATAATGCAAAAGATTTGAAAGTAAATCGATAAAACAAAACACATTTAGCTTTAGGCCTACCCGTTTACTCAATCTACCGATAAACGTAACTTAGGCTTGCAATTATACAAAGGCCGAGTCATAAAACCGAGAGGCTTCCTCAGTTTTTATGGAAATGTACTTGCCAGACCTTAGTTTAGTTTGATTAATCGCCTGAAAAGAACATAACTTCTGCGCTCTAAAAAAAAAGTTTAAATGTTCACGCGTGCTGTTGGTGTGTGTGTGTGCTTGACAGAGGGTGAGTGAACCAGTTATTGACATTTAAAGGCTAGTTGAGACACGAGCTCGTGAAAGAGGTCGCTGAAGTCTGGGTCAGTTTGCCCTGATAAGCTGAGGTATGCTTCCTCATTAGTACAGATTTTGTGAAGCTATCTTTCAACAGTGCACGTGGCTACATTAAACGAAAAGCACACTGCACCAGATAATGATGGGACGTGGACATCAGAACCATGCAAGCGCTGATTGGACCAAGGACGGACTGGGGTGTCCAAATCGGTCCAGGCACTCCCATAAATCCGGCTCACAAATTGTATACCTATATGTTAGGTTTGAAAATGCACCGAACTCATGCATACGTTGGCTGTGAGCGTAACTTATTTGGCACTGTAAAGCCTGAAAAAGACACGGTAATGCGAGGGGGCCCATCAGCTGCTTCGTGGGACCACCAGGCTGCTTCGTGGGCCCATTTTAAAAGAGTGGGATGTGTGGCCGAGAGGCCTAAACCGCTTGGCTAGCCATCAAGGGGGCTAGAGTTCAACACCCTGCAGAATAGAACGCCGTTTATCCGGACGTCAAATATCCGGACTGCATTTTCTTTTTCAGTACGGTGTGTATAGCAGAAGATCTGTGATTATTTCTCTCAATAATGAGAAGCTTTGTTCCCCTGTATATTTTACTAGAATTTTATGTTTGAATTTTATGGAAGCAAAGCTTCTATGTGAATTTTCTTTATGTTGTTGGTGAAATGGACCATTCATAATATTCCGCATTCGTTTTATCGGGACGATCGATTATCCGGACAAACCTCGTTCCCAATCAATCCGGCTAATCAACATTCTGCTGTATTAGGAAGTTACAAACAGAGTCTGACCAAAAAGACGTGTTATCTTATAAATTACAGACGTAACTACAGAAGAGAATGACGATCTACGCGTATCCCTGTGTAATCTAGTCATGCATATTAATCAGTGACTTGAAATATGCCAAGTCTCGTTTTCCTGCGGCTGATTCAGGCAACCCATTCCATTCTCTATAGCACTAGAGAAGACTGAGCACTTGTACAAGTTTCCCCTAACATTTAGCGTGTCAAACTTTAAAAAAAAAAAAAAAGAAAAAGAAAAAAGCCCAGAACATTGAATACGCTATGATCAATGGAATCGAATCCAACAGAACATTAAACACTAGATGATCAAAGGAATCGAAACCAATAAAACATTGAAGATTATAACCAAAGGAATCGAATCCAACAGAACGTTTAACACTATAGCCAAATTAATCGAATCCCACAGAACAAAACAATTGAATCCAACGAAATAATTAATGATTAGTGCAGGCTAAATTCATCCTATTTTTGTACAGTGCCATTAAGCACTACTTTCAAAATTAGGTTTCTTGAACGAGAAGATAGGGCCTATGTCAAGCCAAAGAAGTTATCTCTATGTCGACTTGTGATTTGTAGCCTTGTGAGGCCCAATAACATTGTAAGGATGTTAATAGCGCTGCGGACCACGTTCACAGTAAAGGTCGACAGCGAAATTGATTTTCAATTTTTTTTTTTTTAATAACTGATATTAGCTAGATACCTAACAAACGTCAACACGTTAAATAATAGCTTTTATTTTTTTGGGTGAGGTTAACAGTGTTGACCCCATTAGCTAGCTGCAACGGGTGACGCCCATCAACAGGTGCCTGAGAAATGTCCTAAAAAATGCACTGGTACGACAAAGTAGAAAACACCAAACTGTGGGAGATGAGTGGACAGAAAAATATAGAAGTGCAGATCTTAGAGAGGAAGTGGAGATGGATTGGTCACACCCTTAGAAAAGATACCAGCAACAGAGCTAGGCAGGTCTTAGAGTGGAACCCTCAGGGAACAAGACGCAGAGGAAGACCAAAAAAGAACATGGCGACGCAGTGTACTTGAAGAAGCAGAGAAGACCGGGAAGAACTGGGACACCATTAAAAAGCTAGCAAGAGACCGTGGAGAGTGGCGTGTTTTTGTCGAGGCCCTATGTTCCATGAGGAACTCAAAGGAGTGATGATGATGATGAACGGGTGACGCTAATCTTAAAAAACAAGAAAAATATAAAAAAATACTTAAAAAAACAACAACAAAGCTTACAATAAGTGTAATAATTGTATCAACTATTTTGGATCAGTCATGTAATTAAATTTGTCATAGATCTAGACTAACATTAATAAATCTCTGTGATTAAAAATATTTTTGGCCATTTTGTTTTTGTTTAACGCAATTTCATGCTTTTAGCTTGCTCAATGCGCTATGATCAGGTGCGGACTGGCTATATGGGCATTTGGGCAAATACCCGGTGGGCCGGTACCCAAATGGGCCTGTAGGGCCACCGAAATGGCCTGATCGAAGTCACTATGGCACATATCAAGTTGTTAAAGGTTTTATAATATTTTTATTATATTATTATTATTATTTTTATAAAAGGCCCTCTGAGCATCGTGTTTAAACAGAAAGTCTTTCACAGACATTAAAGCGTAATACTCTTTTAATCAAACACATTTTCCGAAAATAAAATGTAGAATGTTGACTGTGCTACTAGTAGGCTTCATCTTTTTAGGGCCTACATAATTGCTGATTTTAAAAGACGCTATATTGCTTATTAAGATATAGAGTTCACTGTATGCATGCATATCGATACATTATCAAACTTAATGATTTTTAGGACCGATACACCTAGAAATGGATGCCCATCACATGATTGAGAATTTGTGGGCCGAATTTTATAGAAATGCCCGGGCCAATTTTGGCACCCAGTCCGCCCCTGGCTATGATCCTATTACTTGTCTGGACCTGTTGGGAAAAAATGGGGAGGGGGAAAGAATGTTGAATCTGTAGAATGTTACCGTGATCCCTATTTAAATGCATACAAAACAAACCAATTGTACGACTTGAATTTAGAACTCAGGGCTCAAGCCTATTCAAGGGGACTAATTCAAGGCATATCATCACATCTGTGAAGTAGAATTTCATTTCCTTGTTCGATACGAAACAAAAAAAATAATTAATTACCAATAGTTGATTAAAAAAGAGTTCCCCTTCAGACCTTGTGGTCTAAAGGGCAAATGATGTAAAGGTCATCTGTTTCTGTGGTCCACGGTTAACGAGGGTGTCATGTGGCCAGCACAACGTGGTCGAGTGGCCAAGTGCGCTTGAACTTGGCTTGGCTACCTAGAAGGGGGCTCGAGGTTCGACACCCGACTCGGGCAGAGTTGTGTTTACTGAGCACGGAAAACCAACTCCTAGATACCCCCTCCCCCCCACTGGTCCACAAATGAGATTGGACCAAAGCGCTCTGAGCATGCTATAAGCATGAAAGTAGCGCTATATAAAAGCTATAATAATAATAATAATAATCACGACCAACCGCCTTTCCCGAAATTAAAAATACAAGTCATCACCGAGATTCGAACCCGGGACCCCCTATTCAGGGGCCAAGCGCTTTACCGCTCAGCCACCGCGCCTCCTATAGTTAATTAACTGATTGGTTATTTTAAAAAATTGATTCGTGTTTTGTCATTTACAAAAAATAAGAGTGCAAAATTTTTACTTGTTCCGAGACAGAGAAAGAACATGAACCATTGGAACAACCTTTTACCAGGCAGAATGAGTTGCTTTGTGAAAATAACATATGACGTGGCACTACCTATATACAGCTACAAAGGGAAGTGATTATAAGAGCATTGATAGCAGACACACAGGTGTATTAGTTACCTGTGAAAGGTGTATGTTTGTGGGACCATTTACAACATTAATTATTGGTTTGGGAATGTTTTTTTTTTTTTTTTTTGCACTGACTCAAGTGGAAGAAATTGAAACAAAACAAATGAATCCTTGGGGGGGGGGGGGGCGCTATTCTTTTTCTCTCTAGGAAGGATCTTTAACATCATTGATGGCGACAGAACTACAAGTGTATATAATCATATATAATGTCTGACCTTAGTGACGGACTTTTGTCAGTGAAGGTATCCCGGGCATGCTACCATGCCTCATAGTGGCGCCCGGGTGGAAACGATCGTAATAGGAAACGATTAGGCTAAAGGGTAGCAAAACAAGACTCCCGTGGGGGTGTAGACACTAAGGGGGTGCGAGAGCATCCTCAATGCACTTCGCGGAGTTGTAAAAAAAGCTCCAACAACCTTGTCACAATCCAGGCACTGTTCCTCAAGGGGCCGTTACATAAATGGCGTGTCCCGCACGGTTAGCCTGGTATAGAAAAGGAAAATGGCGGGGGGTCTTAGTGTACGCGGCCTCTTGCCGCGAGTCTGACCCACCCGCTAGGCCGGTGAGAGAGAGAGCTCTTGTTCACTTTTGCTGGCCTACTAGAGTTCCAAGAGCCGAAGGCTCAACTCTACCTGACAGTTTCAAGAAGAAGTCAGTGCAGGTATTTTAAATATGCCTCAACAATAAGCTAAGATGTAGTGCATACTTTTCTGTTAACTCTTTGTCACTGTACATACACATTTTATTTAACCCTTGAACTCCCGAAAGATATCTTATATGCTGAGCTTGTGGAAGGAGTCAGACCCAAGGGCCGCCCAAGACTAACATATAGAGATGTCTGCCAGCGAGACATGAGAGCCATAGGCATCAGCGAAAGTATGTGAGAAAACATAGCCAAAGATCGGAGTGCATGGAGACAGACTGTGCGTGCTGGGACAACCCTCGCTGAGAACAAAAGAATTGAAGCGGCTTTAATCATGAGGGAAAAAAAGAAGGTGCCCTGAATCAGAGGCATACACATGTATGAATTGTGGCAAAGTCTGCCGCTCTAGAATTGGCTTGATTAGCCACACCAGATTTTTCCCCGTCTCAAGATTAAACCAAATTCAGTGACTCATTTGGGCGCATCCATTGCCTTTCGAGACAAAAGGAGCCATATAGAACTTGCAGTCTGCAAGGTTTATCTTATCTTATAAATGAGATATTCCTTCAAAATAGAAGATAATTACATTCTACCCGTAACCATGTGTCAATCTAGTCTGTGTTAATTTATTCATGCATGTTAATTAGTCTTTAACTTTGCTGAGTCATTGGTTTTAATGGCAATAAGGATAAAGGAGCAGTGATATGAATTTATCCAACCTTAGGGAATAAGAAAAGTGCCTTTATCTCAGTGTCTGAGTGTTTGTCTGTTAAAAAGTTGGTGTACACATTATTTCTCCCACACCCATTCTGGTACCAAGTTGAAACTTTGCACAGTTATTCATTGGCCAATTAATTACTGATAATTAATTATTTTTGTTTGATACCAACAAGGGAAATTAATCCTTCACTGTCTATGTGCCTGTTAAAAAGTTGGTGTACACATTATTTCTCCCACACCCATTCTGGTACCAAGTTGAAACTTTGCACAGTTATTCATTGGCCAATTAATTACTGATAATTAATTATTTTTGTTTGATACCAACAAGGGAAATTAATCCTTCACTGTCTCTGTGCCTGTTAAAAAGTTTGCACACATTTTTTTCTCTCATACCCATTCTGGTATCAAGTTTAAAATTTGCAGTTATTCATTGGCTATTTAATTACTGGTGATTAATTATTTTGTTTCAAACCATCTAGGGAAATTAATCCTTCAGTATTCAAAGATACTAAATATGTAGGGTTCGGTCCCTTTAGATAATGTTACTCCTTATTTCTCCCACATCCTTTCTCGAATCAAATTGAAGCCATTATTTATTGTACCTTACAAAACATGAATCAATAACCAATTATTCAATTAGTTATTGGTAATTTATTGTTTTGTTTGATGTCAAATAAGGGAAATAACTTTTACATTATTGAGAGATATAGTTGTGGCATCCTTCCCCTTGCTTGTTTTTATTAGGTTGTGCTTTTGTACTTGTAAGTTTGGATTTCAGTGATTTATATTATAGCGCTTTCTGTAACTTCTCGCCACTTTTACCAAAATTTAATAGGGTCAACAGGATTTAGGGACTAGCAACATTTGTCTTTTCTAGCACAGAGCAGGGCTGGCCTAAGGCATAGGTAAACCACGTGTAAACTAGGCAGAGCTCTATGTCTACTAGTCCAGCTCTAAGTCTCTTTCAAACCTCAAACATAGCAGAGCTATAAAGCTCTATATCTACTATCCCTAGCTACAAGCTCTAGCTTATACAGGTAGATTTTTTAAATGTAATTGTTTTCAATCCGAATTTTGTATTTTCGTTTTTAATTTGGGTCCACCAAATTTACTTTCCCTAGAGCCTTCAATTACCTAAGGCCATATAGAGTCAAGGTTTTGAATGCATAAATATATTGATCAAGTCACATGAAATCAAAATTATACATAGCGATGTCAACATTAATAAATGCTATAAAAAAAAAATTATGTCAGAAAACATAACTAAATAAATAAATAAAAATAAACAGAAAAAGATATCTAGATCCAGTACTAATACATGAGTTTTGAGTTTTTGGCACATCTGCACCATTTAGACCATGTCGTGCCTGTCTACTACATTACCATAGGAATAATGGTAAAATTTCAGTTAAGTTAATCTAGTGAAACTATAATTAGTTTAATACAGAGATAATTCCAGATTAATTAAAACATTGAGTTGAAGACACCCTTCAGGACAGAAGAATAAAAATTGAAGTCGCAAAAATACATAAAACACTGAATTGTAATTTACAAATAGAAAACCTAATACAATTGTCAGAGACACAAAAATAAAGGCACATTTCTAATTCCATATGCTATAACAAACTTGTACAAGTGCTCCTTCTTCTCTAGTGCCATTAGAGCATGGAATGGGTTGTCTGAATCAGCCAGGAAAACCAACAACTTAGCAGATTTTAAGTCATTAAATGACAAGTGGTGGTATAAGCTGAATTATTTCCCTTTCCAGGGGAAAGAAATAGTACGCGACTGAAGTAGTGGTATTAGCTAAACAAGCTGTCTGAGGATTATTTCAAATTTTATTGCATGAGTAATCCAAACTAATTGATACACTTAATATAAGCATTTTTTTTTTAATGTTTTTTTGTGTGTGTGTATTTTGCTTGTAAAAAAAAACACAAAAAAAAAACACTGATAAAATGTGCATCAAAAATTTTTTTTTCAGTCATGGCACAGCAACTTTTAGGACACCTGATATATACTAAAAGTACCTTATTTTGTTTTGCATAAAAAAAATAAAGACTTTTTGAACAGCTGAGTTGAGTATTATTTTTTTAATTGAACATAAATGAAAATTAAACCGAAACATTTTTTTTTTAGTTCAACTGCCGATTTGTTCTTGAAGCGGTGAGACATGGCGTCAAATTGAACTCTTAGGATAACGGCAATAAAAATGTGTCTCATATTACAAACAATGTTATCAACACAAAAACTAAGACAAAGTTCTAAGGAATTCAGCAACACTGGCAGACGTTCGGATGGCACTGTGGTCAAAGTGTGTGCGGCTTGCTTTATGACCCTGACAATGAAGAATCGTTACAAGTTTATCAAGCCTGAAATGATAATATTCATAATTATCAATATATGATATCCAGAGTACATTTTGTAAATAATTACATTCAACATTTTAAAACACACACATTTTTAGGGTTCTATTAAACAAAAACAGATTTGTTAATCAGGATATCTAAACAAAAAAATAAAATATAAACATATTTATACAAGCATCATCACATCATCTGCCCCATAGATCACAAGGACTGAAATGGGTATTTTACTCTTACTTTACAGCTAATGAAGTGATTACAAGGAAGGGCCATAATTTGTCTACATTTGTCTAGATTTAAGTTGTAAAAGGGGTACCTTTTTTTTTCACTAATAGTAAATAAGAAAAAAAGAAATGAGGTAAATAGAATAAATATGTAAACCTAGTTTATACAAATAAAAAACAAAAAGGGTCAGTTAACATTTACTGCCAGAAGACATAGTAAGGTGAGGACAAAAAAAAATAAATATAAACATATTTATACAAGCATCATCACATCATCTGCCCCATAGATCACAAGGACTGAAAGGGGTATTCTACTCTTACTTTACGGTTAATGAAGTGATTACAAGGGCCATAATTTGTCTCTATAGATTTAAGTTGTAAAAGGGGTACCTTTTTTTTTTTCACTAATAGTAAATAAGAAAAAAAGAAATGAGGTAAATAGAATAAATATGTAAACCTAGTTTATACAAATAAAAAACAAAAAGGGTCAGTTAACATTTCCTGCCAGAAGACATAGTAAGGTGAGGACAAAAAAAAAAAAATATAAACATATTTATACAAGCATCGTCACATCATCTGCCCTATAGATCACAAGGACTGAAAGGGGTATTTTACTCTTGCTTTACAGCTAATGAAGTGATTACAAGGGCCATAATTTGTCTCTATAGATTTAAGTTGTAAAAGGGGTACCTTTTTTTTTTTTCACTAATAGTAAATAAGAAAAAAAAAATGAGGTAAATAGACTAAATATGTAAACCTAGTTTGTACAAATAAAAAACAAAAAGGGTTAGTAAACATTTACCGCCAGAAGACATAGTAAGGTGAAGAGGTAAAGGAACCAATGTCACCACTCCCCATCAGTAGATGGTTCCTAGTCAATGTGTCTGGTTGGGGGCGCAGTGGCTTGCGTAACTGGGTGCTGGAGTCCACCCAACTCTAATGGGTACTTGTCTTTAGTTTGGGAAAGTAAAGGCCGTTGATTGTTGTGCTGGCCACATGACACCCTGCTAGCTAACCATTGGCCAAAGAAACAGATGACCTTAACATCAATCGCTCTATGGATTGGAAGTTCTGACACTGTACTATACTTTTTTAATTGTAAATGTTTGTAAAATGTTTTACATGTTTCGGATGTTCCTTCAGAGTTGAAGATAGTTTACTTCCTAGTTCAAACCTCCCGCAGGACGACGGGGGATGGGAGCGGGCAGGATTTGAATCCTCGACCATTGATAAATCCGAACGACAGTCCAGCGCGCAAACCGCACGACCAGGCAGCCATTTGTCTAGTACAGTGTTTCCCAAACTTTTTCCTTAACGAACACTTCGCACATTCTGAGTATTTAACAGAACACTTTGCTTTTTTTTTAGATTTAGGAGAGGTTAATGTGCGTGGTGGCCTACTAGTTAATTATTCCATTAGTTCATTGATCACCTATTTAGACCTCGTGGAACACTAGAGCTCCGCGGAACACACAGTTTGGGAAACACTTGTCTAGTTGACTACAAAAAGTGACAGGCAACTGGGTTTATTAGCTAAGAAAAAAAATCTACTTACTTTGGGATGTTAGTTCTTCTAAATTTACAAATGTTGTAGTAAAAGGGCACATCCTGTGGAGTCTCGGATTTCGATGTATTTGTGACAGTACTACTTTGAATTTGTAAACCCTCATTGGTTTGAGATTTTTTGACTGAAGAATTCTCATCCTGTGGACTCTCAGCTTTTCGTTTCAAAGGCAATGTGACAGCAGGACTTGGGAGACGACTAGAGTTATTGATATTTAATTGCTCGTCTTCTCTGGGATCTTTCAGAGTTTCTTCTGTTTTATGATCTTGTTGAATGGATTGCTCTGATAAAGTGTCTTGACTAGATGTTACCAGAGTGATACTGGTGATTTGATTGGAACAAGAACTCTCAGCAAGAAGTAAATTTACAATTTCTACAAACTTTGCACTATTCTGTAATTTCTGCCCATGTTTGACAAGCATCTGCAGAAAATCTCTTTGAAAGATTGGACCTTTCCTGTTACCAAGACAAAAATATATGTTTATAAATAAAGGTCCAAAGTAGATTTATGTTAAGGGACGATTAATAGTTCATTTAAAATTGTAATATTAGGAGGTCTCTTTTTAAATTTTAGTGATTGCAGTAAATATATTTAACATGCAGTAAAGATATTTAACATGTAAATCAAGCGAATCGTTGTTTTAGAAAAATAAAATAATTCAGAAATCTTGTATTTCCATTAATAATAATAATAATCTTTATTATCCATAAGGAAATTTGTCTTACACTTTGTGAATGCATTGAATGATTTAATTGCAAGGGGAACAAAGGTGGTTTTTGTGTCTGGATAACATAGGTAACTATTCATCTAATACTTATTTATTAATATTCCTCAACTAATAACGAAATTTGTTAGTTTGAAAAGTGAAATTTATAGAACACAAAAAAAAATGTATTGGTTAATCCTTTTGTAGTTATTGGTTTTCACAGTAAATACAGAAATAGTAAAAAGTTATAGACAGTTGTAATTTATTTTTGTAAGAATTCATGATTCATGCATATAAAGTATTATTTGGCAATCAGTTTATGGTTCTAAAATAAAATTAACTTTAGAAAACTGAGTCAAATTTTTTTAAACTGGAAGAAGGAAGGAATTGTAATGAATGCTAACCTTTTGTATGACAGCAAATACTTTTTTTTTAAAGGCATATCGCAACAACGCAACCCTGACATTACAAAAGAAAATGCATCTTATCTTGAGTTGTAGACAAGGCAAAGTGCAAGAACCAAGCAAATTTACCACTTAACACTACCAATCTGTCAAGTTGTGTCAGTTAATTAAGTTTATCTTTTTAAAAATAATATATTTCAGCAGATGCTACAAACACAACTCCAAAATGAATATACCCCAAAATGAGTTTAGGAATAGGAACTCCAAATGCTTTAATTTCTAAATCCTACAAGAACAACAAATTTAAAACACAACAGAAATTCACAGAATAAAATTGTTAATTATAGCTTTTATATAGCGCTACTTTCATGCTTATAGCATGCTCAGAGCGCTTTCGTCCTATCTCATTTGTGGAACAGTGGGGGGAGGGGGTATCTAGGAGTTGGTTTTCTGTGCCGCCTTTGGGCACTCAGTAAACGCAACTCTTCCCGAGTCGGGTGTCGAACCTCGAGCCCCCTTCTAGGTAGCCAAGGCAAGCCAAGTTCAAGCGCACTTAGCCTCTCGACCACACTTCAGGTTGAGTTCCATCCATATCCTTAAGTAAGTGAATGATATCACAAAGTGCATGATGTCACAAGCCCACGTTTTTCCCTTCACATAAGAGAATATAAAGCACAATGCAAGGTTTATCCTTTGGCTTTTGTTGTGTCTATGACATAGACAACAGTTACATCTGCACTGGACGTGGCAAAATATGTAGGTCGAAGTTGGGACTGGGAAGCCTACTGAAATACTGTACTCCTCATTAATCTTTGATTCAAAGAAAAGCCTTATTATAATGACATAAACAAAGGAGCATAAAACGGATCTTTCAAGGGTGGTATTAAAAAACAACAACAACCAATAATGCAGTAAAAAATGGCATTCATGAAAGTAACTCTAACTAACTCTAACAAAGCTTTGTAACTTCTTTAGAAAATCACCTTGTCTGAACTATTAGTCGGAATTGTCATGGCCTATAGTACTTAATTATAAGTTGCAACACCCATTCAAACATTTTAAATAAATATATACCGGTACAAAAAAAGGTAATTTTATATGCTCTGCATTTCATCTAAAAGCTAACAATTTCAACATATTGCTATACTAGATAATAAACTGTTTAAAATAATCAATGATCAAGATAAATGCATTTAATATTCTATGGCGCACTGCAAGGTAGCAACCTGGAGGTAGCTTGGCTGACCAAGATAAGAATTAATGTTAATAATATTGTTAAGATTTTTTCAACCAGGTCCTCTGCAAACACCGCTCAACACAACACATTTAACACAAGGATTGACAACAATCGCTACAATAAACAATACAGTGGTTTCATAACTTTAAATACATCAACAGTCAATACAAAACAATTGGCTTCACTAACTAAAAATGACTTCTTGTACTTAACAGAGCTGCCTAATTAAACACTACTAGTCTCTCTGGACTCGTGCAGCTACATTCTCGAGAACACAAATTGTACCGCACCATCCTTACTGCCTTGCTGTCCTGGACTCAACTGTCCTTTCTTACACACTGTCTCTCGACCATAAAGGCTTTCGATCACATGACCATAACACTGGTCATATTTGTGTGTACTAGTAGTACTGCCTTTTGTCCACCGACAGCCATTGACCTGTGTGATTTGCCTGAGTCACGTGTGCCAGTAGGTCTCACACACATTAACCCTATCAGTCCGCCACTGGAGTTACAACAGTATATTACATCCTTGCTTCACTTGTTTATCAAGATTTATTATCATGTATTTTATATGATAATTTCAAACAATAACAACACCCCATTCTTTCCTCATGAGTTAGCAGTCTATAATTCTAATTACTCACCATAAAGGTCCAAGAACGACTGCTGTCTTTCCAGGGTTTTTATTTTTGCAATCACACTGGAGAAAGCTGTAAGGTTCATCTGAGAAGTAAGTTGTTTTTTTATATTTAATTCAACAGTTGTAAGAAAAATACATAACTGTCATTGTACATTGTTAAGTATTAGAAATCTGTTACTGTAAATATAAACATACAGCTAAATACAATTTTAAACCTGTGGTCATTAGAGAACTAAAATGCTAAATCTGAACAACCATGCCCATCCTTCAGTACACACCTCCCTGTTGGGCCATATCGAGTCAAGTGTGACTTACTCTCATGGGCAATGTCTGAATTTTGTTTAGTGTTAGCTAAAATACAAAGTTCTAATTATAAATGTTTACATTTGTAGCATCACAATAAAAACATAAATACTTTTTTAAAAAAGTTAAGTTATATTAAGTGTAAGTGTATCAATTAGTTTGGATCAGTCATGTAATTAAATTTTTAACAGATCAATAGTAGCAATAATAAATCTGTGTGTATCAAAATATTTTTACCAATTGGAGGGAGAGAAAGAGGCATCTCTGTGAATGTTACTGTGATTGCTTTTTTAAATGTAATAAAACTTGTTCATTCAGGGCGCAAGCCTTCTCAAGGGGACTAATTCAACTTATACCACCACAACTGTCAAATATGATTTGTTTTACCTTGTTCAATATCAAACAAAATAATTTGTTGCCAATACTTAATCAGCTTATTAGGAGGCGCAGTGGCTGAGCGGTAAAGCACTTGTTTTCCGAACAGGGGTCCTGGGTTTGAATCCTGGTGAAGACTCAGATTTTTAATTTCCGGATCTTTGGACGCCTTGAGTCCACCCAGAAAAGGAAAGATGGTTGTTCGTTGTGCTGGCCACATGACACCCTCATTAACCATAGCTCACAGAAACAGATGACCTTTACATCATCTGCCCCATAGATCGCAAGGGGCACTTTTACTTTACTTTAATTAGCTAATTGATTCTTTTTTTTATCTAATATTATGGTAAAGTTACCAAAATATATTTACTATTTTATAGTAATTTAAGATAGTTAGGGTTGGAGAGCCAATAGATTGTATAGTAAGGCCTAATATAGACCAGATATAGGTGTCTGTTATGCAATCTATTAAGGCTAAGCTATCAAATGATACAGTAAAGCCACCTAGAGTTATTGGCTAACAGCAAATTTAACTATCTAGTGATGCCATCTTCACCTATCCCTTAGTCTCTGATGCCAACTATCTAGTTGTAAATTACCTAGAGGTGCAAGCTGTTGTGGAAGAAAGTTTCTCTGTTCACAAAGTCGACAATGCAGCAACTGACCAATATGAGCTACAGAGTCATCGGCCACAGCATGACCTCTTTTGACTTTCACACAGAGGAGCAAATCATCTCCATGGGAAACTACAAACTGAACTGCAATCCCTTTGTTATAGCGAGCTGCACATCTGAAATGAACAAATTATTTTTTTTTTTTACATGTTTCTTTGGGAGTCAGTTACACAGACCGGATCTCAAACAAGGAAATCCTATGCCGAACTGGAAGTCGAACACTTAGTGAGGTTGTGACTGAGCGTCGCATGAGGTTTGCGGGACATGTTCTACGTCAAAATGAATTACGCACAACAAGAGTTGCGATAACATGGAAGCCAAAACGAGGAAAGCGCAAACAGGGACGTCCTCGTATTACCTGGTGACACACCTTCATGGAGGACCTCAGAACAGTGGACACCAGGTGGGAGGAGGCTTCAGACATTGCCAGTGACAGATCATTATGGAGACAGTTGCCGCCCAATGCGCCGAACGGCGCGGGAGGACCTAAGTCTAAGTAAGTCTAAGTCTTACAAACAAAATCTGTGTGTGTTATTACAGTTCTAGGGAAAGACAACCAGTGTTAATAGAGTTGTACAGATAGACAACCAGTGTAAAGACAGTTGTACATAATGAGAACCAGTGTTAAGACAGTTTTACATAATGACAACCAGTGTTAAGACAGTTGTATAGTTTGACAGCCAGTGTTAAGATAACTGTACAGACTGAAAACCAGTGTTAAGACAGTTGTATAGATTGACAACCAGTGCTAAGATAACTGTACAGATTCACAACCAGTGTTAAGACAGTTGTATAGTTTGACAGCCAGTGTTAAGATAACGGTACAGACTGAAAACCAGTGTTAAGACAGTTGTATAGATTGACATCCAGTGTTAAGATAACTGTACAGATTCACAACCAGTGTTAAGACAGTAGTACATAATAACAACCACAACTGTAGTGTTAAGACAATCATACATATGACCACAAGTGATAAGACAGTTGTACAGATTGACAACCAGTGTTAAGCCATTCAGACCATCTCCCACGCATAACAATGATGTTCTACTAAATCCATGTTTGTCTCTTTTACAACCTTACATAAATAAAAAACTTTTTTAATTCCAAAAAAATATTTAGTGTTCCTTTAACCCCTTTTCAGACAAGTCCTTACAATAAAAACAATGCCACCACTAAGGCATACATAAACTAATTTTAGAAAAAAACTTCGATAGAGCCTGAAAGACAACTACTTTAACTGCTTCACATGTGACAAAAGCTGAGTCTGCATACTAAGTCAAATGCTGCATTCTTTCTTAATCTTTGCACTTGAAGACAATGTCATAACTATTACAATAAGAGAATGTCTTAATATCTCTAATGTCTTATTGGACAATGCCACAAACCGCCTCTATGTAGGCGTTGCCTTACTGGTGAACAGCTTGACATCCTTGGGCAGTTGTTTGGTGAGAGGAAGTAACATCTATCTAACCCTAGCATACTCTTCATACTCTATTGTATGGGTTCTTATATTGTTTTTAACTCTTTCTCTCCGTTCTAATGGAATTATTCATTTTGCTCCTTTGTATTTCACTATCCCATTAAACTTCAACAATCTTTTTTTGTTTTTTTTTGTATCAGAAAATATTATATTTAATATAGAATTATAGTAAAATGTTTTACATGTTTCGGATGTTCCTTCAGAGTTGAAGATAATTACTTCCTAGTCCAAACCTCCCGCAGGACGACGGTGGATGGGAGCGGGCAGGGTTTGAATCCGGGACCATCGATAAATCTGAACGACAGTCCAGCGCGCAAACCGCACGACCAGGCAGCCATCCTGGGTATAGGGTAATGCATGCTCTTTTTTTTACTCAATACAAATTAAATTTTATGAACCAAAAGTCAATAAATGGAGTAAAATCAATGTTGAAATCGTCAATTAGCAGAGAAAAGAGTTAAACCCATGTGCGTGTTATGCAAAAAATTAGGTACGTATGATTCTTTATAACGGCAAAATAAAATGAACAATTATAAAGCGTCTAAAACATTCAGCGTCACCATTTCTCCCTTGTTAAAGATTGGATTATGAAAACATCTACCAAAATTCAGAGGAATGAAATACACTGGACATTATGGAGCCAGCTGGAGGATTTAGACATTGCACTTCTTTCTCACAACCAACAACAAATGAAGGAAAAGACTGACTTAGTGGCAGACACATCAACAAGAAGGTAAAATGAAGGAAATGACTGACTTAGTGGCAGACCCATCAACAACAAGGTAAAATGAAGGAAAAGACTGACTTAGTGGCAGACCCATCAACAAGAAGGTAAAATGAAGGAAAAGACTGACTTAGTGGCAGACCCATCAACAAGAAGGTAAAATGAAGGAAAAGACTGACTTAGTGGCAGACACATCAACAAGGAGGTAAAATGAAGGAAAAGACTGACTTAGTGGCAGACCCATCAACAAGAAGGTAAAATGAAGGAAAAGACTGACTTAGTGGCAGACACATCAACAAGAAGGTGAAATGAAGGAAAAGACTGACTTAGTGGTAGACACATCAACAAGAAGGTGAAATGAATGAAAAGACTGACTTAGTGGCAGACCCATCAACAAGAAGGTAAAATGAAGGAAAAGACTGACTTAGTGGCAGACACATCAACAAGAAAGTAAAATAAAGGAAAAGACTGACTTAGTGGCAGATACATCAACAAGAAAGTAAAATGAAGGAAAGACTGACTTAGTGGCAGACACATCAACAAGAAGGTAAAATGAAAGAAAAGACTGACTTAGTGGAAGACACATCAACAAGAAGGTAAAATGAAGGAAAAGACTGACTTAGTGGCAGACACATCAACAAGAAGGTAAAATGAAAGAAAATACTGACTTAGTGGCAGACACATCAACAAGAAGGTAAAATGAAGGAAAAGACTGACTTAGTGGCAGACACATCAACAAGAAAGTAAAATGAAGGAAAAGACTGACTTAGTGGCAGACACATCAACAAGAAGGTAAAATGAAAGAAAAGACTGACTTAGTGGCACACACATCAACAAGAAGGTGAAATGAATGAAAAGACTGACTTAGTGGCAGACACATCAACAAGAAGGTGAAATGAATGAAAAGACTGACTTAGTGGCAGACACATCAACAAGAAGGTGAAATGAAGGAAAAGACTGACTTAGTGGCAGACACATCAACAAGAAGGTAAAATGAATGAAATGACTGACTTAGTGGCAGACACATCAACAAGAAGGTAAAATGAAGGAAAAGACTGACTTAGTGGCAGACACATCAACAAGAAAGTAAAATGAAGGAAAAGACTGACTTAGTGGCAGACACATCAATAAGAAGGTAAAATGAAGGAAAAGACTGACTTAGTGGCAGACACATCAACAAGAAAGTAAAATGAAGGAAAAGACTGACTTAGTGGCAGACACATCAACAAGAAGGTAAAATGAAGGAAAAGACTGACTTAGTGGCAGACACATCAACAAGAAGGTAAAATGAAGGAAAAGACTGACTTAGTGGCAGACACATCAACAAGAAGGTAAAATGAAAGAAAATACTGACTTAGTGGCAGACACATCAACAAGAAGGTAAAATGAAGGAAAAGACTGACTTAGTGGCAGACACATCAACAAGAAGGTAAAATGAAAGAAAAGACTGACTTAGTGGCACACACATCAACAAGAAGGTGAAATGAATGAAAAGACTGACTTAGTGGCAGACACATCAACAAGAAGGTGAAATGAATGAAAAGACTGACTTAGTGGCAGACACATCAACAAGAAGGTGAAATGAAGGAAAAGACTGACTTAGTGACAGACACATCAACAAGAAGGTAAAATGAATGAAATGACTGACTTAGTGGCAGACACATCAACAAGAAGGTAAAATGAAGGAAAAGACTGACTTAGTGGCAGACACATCAACAAGAAAGTAAAATGAAGGAAAAGACTGACAGTGGCAGACACATCAACAAGAAGGTAAAATGAAGGAAAAGACTGACTTAGTGGCAGACACATCAATAAGAAGGTAAAATGAAGGAAAAGACTGACTTAGTGGCAGACACATCAACAAGCAAGTAAAATGAAGGAAAAGACTGACTTAGTGGCAGACACATCAACAAGAAGGTAAAATGAAGGAAAAGACTGACTTAGTGGCAGACACATCAACAAGAAGGTTAAATGAAGGAAAAGACTGACTTAGTGGCAGACACATCAACAAGAAGGTGAAATGAAGGAAAAGACTGACTTAGTGGCAGACACATCAACAAGAAGGTGAAATGAAGGAAAAGACTGACTTAGTGGCAGACACATCAACAAGAAGGTGAAATGAAGGAAAAGACTGACTTAGTGGCAGACACATCAACAAGAAAGTAAAATGAATGAAAAGACTGACTTAGTGGCAGACACATCAACAAGAAAGTAAAATGAAGGAAAAGACTGACTTAGTGGTAGACACATCAACAAGAAAGTAAAATGAAGGAAAAAACTGACTTAGTGGCAGACACATCAACAAGAAGGTAAAATGAATGAAGACTGACTTAGTGGCTGACACATCAACAAGAAGGTAAAATGAAGGAAAAGACTGACTTAGTGGCAGACACATCAACAAGAGGTAAAATGAAGGAAAAGATTGACTTAGTGGCAGACACATCAACAAGAAGGTAAAATGAAGGAAAAGACTGACTTAGTGGTAGACACATCAACAAGAAGGTAAAATGAAGTAAAAGACTGACTTTGTGGCAGACACATCAACAAGAAAGTAAAATGAAGGAAAGGACTGACTTAGTGGCAGACACATCAACAAGAAAGTAAAATGAAGGAAAAGACTGACTTAGTGGCAGACACATCAACAAGAAGGTAAAATGAAGGAAAAGACTGACTTAGTGGCAGACCCATCAACAAGAAAGTAAAATGAAGGAAAAGACTGACTTAGTGGCAGACACATCAACAAGAAAGTAAAATGAAGGAAAAGACTGACTTAGTGGCAAACACATCAACAAGAAAGTAAAATGAAGGAAAAGACTGACTTAGTGGCGGACATATCAACAAGAAGGTAAAATGAAGGAAAAGACTGACTTAGTGGCAGACACATCAACAAGAAGGTAAAATGAAGGAAAAGACTGACTTAGTGGAAGACACATCAACAAGAAGGTAAAATGAAGGAAAAGACTGACTTAATGGCAGACACATCAACAAGAGGTAAAATGAATGAAAAGACTGACTTAGTGGCAGACCCATCAACAAGAAGGTGAAATGAAGGAAAAGACTGACTTAGTGGCAGACACATCAACAAGAAGGTAAAATGAAGGAAAAGACTGACTTAGTGGCAGACACATCAACAAGAAGGTAAAATGAAGGAAAAGACTGACTTAGTGGCAGACACATCAACATGAAGGTAAAATGAAGGAAAAGACTGACTTAGTGGCAGACACATCAACAAGAAGGTAAAATGAAGGAAAAGACTGACTTAGTGGCAGACACATCAACAAGAAAGTAAAATGAAGGAAAAGACTGACTTAGTGGCAGACACATCAACAAGAAGGTGAAATGAAGGAAAAGACTGACTTAGTGGCAGACACATCAACAAGAAGGTGAAATGAATGAAAAGACTGACTTAGTGGCAGACACATCAACAAGAAGGTAAAATGAAGGAAAATACTGACTTAGTGACAGACACATCAACAAGAAGGTAAAATGAAGGAAAAAAACTGACTCAATGGCAGACCCATTAACAAGAAGGTTATCAACAAGAATAAGATATAAGAAAAAAATAATGAAGATAAAGTTAGCTAACATAGAACCTAATACTTCGGAGGGCTGTCCCTTTGAGACAGTAGAATCCTTCACCTACTTGGGTACCATCATACATGAAAACGGTGGAACAGATGCTGATGTCAAGACAAGAATTGGAAAAGCAAGGATCGTCTTCATACAGCTTAAGAAAATCTAGACGGCAAGAGAAATTTCCTAAACAACAAAGGCTATATGGAGCAAAGACCTGGAGAACAACTAAAACTGCCATTAGAACAGTGCAAACTTTCATAAACATCTGCCCGCGTAGAATCCTTCACATCCATTGGCAAGAAACCATCAGCAACAATGACCTCTTGCAAAGAACCAAGTTCCTGTAGAAGAAGAAATCAGAAAGAGAAGATGGGGCTGGATTGGGTACACTTTGCACAAAAAAATGTTTGTTGTAAAATGTTTTACATATTTCGGATGTTCCTTCAGAGTTGAAGATAATTACTTCCTAGTCCAAACATCCCGCAGGACGACGGGGGATGGGAGCGGGCAGGGTTTGAACCCTGGACCATCGATAAATCTGAACGACAGTCCAGCGCGCAAACCGCACGACCAGGCAGCCATCCAAATTACCAACTAGAATCAAAAGGCAGGCAATGAATTGGAAACCACTAGGCAAGAGAAAGAGATGGCGGCCTAGAAGCTCCTGATGACGCAAACTAGAGGCAGACACATTAAAGTTTGGTTACATCTGGAACAAAATGGAAAGGACTGCCCAGGACAGAGGACTATTGTTGGCGGCCCATACTCCAAAAGGGTTGACAGGCTGTATGTAAGTAAAACATTCAGGACCAAAATAGTGTCATATACTGACCCAGACTAACTATCTCAGATAGAAAAAACTCTTGAACTCTAACTAACAAACAACAAAAAACTATTCTTCTGAATAAAATCAAGTCACACACTCAAAGTCCTTCAACTCTTTTCTCCAACTAAATCAAAATTTACGTACACACCTCATATATCCATATTACCATACACCTGTTGACCAGGATCTCACCCTCATGTTAATAGCCATGGCCAACCTCACTATAACTGAGGTCATAACATGGTTTCTTTGAAATATGTCTATAGGGGAAAACTTTTGGAAGTTTAGGGCCTTAGAACCAACATTAATGGTGGGCTTTCACCCTAATTTAAAACTTAAGAGAACCACTACAATATATGTAGGCTTCTAACAACAACAGTGTTACAAGAGTTGATGCTAAGTAAATTTAGTGACTATTACTGTTATGAAAAACAAACTGTAAAATTAACAGCTGATACCTTGCCAAGTTAGCTATGATAATTCTTGCAGATAATTCTTTTAGATATTCAGTTTTAACAAGATTAGCTCCATATAGGCGCTGTACTACATGAGGGGATCGAGCAAAGAGTGACACATCAGAACAAAGGCAACACAGCAGTCCATTGTTGGTTAAACTGTTCATAGCAGGCTCAAAGTAGGTGGTAATATTTTTAGTTGCATTTAGACAACTGAAACAAAAGAAGCACATTTTTATTAGAGAAAATAAAAAAATAAAAAAAGTTAAAAGTTTCCTTTTGACATCTAAAGGTAATATACGATTTAAAGGTGATTAGGACAGATCAATGTCCAACTGCCATTACATTAGCCAATATATGTCAGGTAATGCTTGAGCTCATTAAAGTAAAGTCCCCCTTTCATCAGACCATGTGATCTAAAGGTCATCAGTTTCTGTGGCCCATGATTAACAAAGGTGTCATGTGGCCAGCACAACGACCAACCGCCTTTAATTTTTCTCCAACTAATGTACCCATTAGAGGTAGGTGGGCTCAGAGGTGCCCAAGATCCCAAAAATAAAAATCCCAGTCTTCACCAGGATTTGAACCTGGGACCATCAGTTTTGAAAGCCAAGCACTTTATCACTTAGCCTCCGCACCTTCCCATTGAACTCATGAATATCCTTAAATTTATGAATTTGAAAATCTAGACATTCCCAGGATTCACATAGGATTTTGCCCTCATCCAGCATACCATCTTTTAATGAAATAAAAAGTTTATTTCATGCTTGTTGATTTCATCTCTATGGAATCTCCCTCAAAAGTTTACTTCTAAATCTTCTCCTCAACTAATTACACTTTACTTAGAGACTCATTTCCATTAATTATTTAGCAGAAATGATATTCTATTAAATATGATTTTTAACACCAGGTGACAATTTTGAAATGTTCATTTTCACACATTGTTATTTATTTTTTGTCATGAACTAGCAATAGTTTGAAATGAAAATAATAAAATATGTTTAAACAAAATATTAATATTAGTCAATCCAAAGTTGTAATTGCAGTCATATTAATGCAACCATTCTTGTCACATCAATTGTTTAAATAAGTATTGAAAGTCTTTTGTAATAAAAAATACCCTGTCTTTTACAATTTACACTGTTCTTACAGGGATATTAAATTGTATCTCAATTAACTCACATAAAATTGTAGGCATCCAATGTCATGATAGCCTTGGCGTCTGCTTGGCATGTAAATATTTCTTCTGGACCTTGAACTTTATTTTCTTGGGGCACCTTATTGATCTCACTTAGTTTTACTTCAGTACAACTAAGTGAATTAGCAGTCGCATTCTGGGAAATAATGTTGAGGTCATCAGAGTCGGCTAAAGTCACATGTACTGTTTTTGACAAACGTTTTTTCCACTGAATGCCACACACCCCTGTTAGATGAAATACAGCAATAAGTGTCAGTAAAAAGAAATGCTGGTAAACAAAAGAATTGTCTTAGTCACCAAGAAAAAACTTTTCCTGAAAGTACTAGTCACAAGAAATGTTTCAAATCTAGTGAAGACTGGGATTTTGAATTTAGGGATTTTTAGGACACCCCTCGAGTCCACACAACTCTAATGGGTATCTGACATTAGATGGGGAAAATGTTTTGTTGTTGTGCTGGCCATGTGACACCCTCGTTAACAGTCAGCTACAGAAACAGATGACCTTTCCATCAACTGCCCTGTAATTGCAGGGTCCAAAAGGGATACTTTACTTACTTTTTTATAAATACATATATCTATCTAGCTTTTGTTAATTTTTTTAAAACCACATTTATTAGAAAATACCAAAAACTTTATATAAATATGTTTAGCAAAAGATTTTTTTTCAAACATTTCCCATTACAAACTTTTGTGCAGAGTACTTTACCAAGAAATATATCAATATATTACATAAAAATTTGTTTTAGAAATGGTATTTTAAAAAAATCAGTTTCCATATTTCATTTTAAAAACAAAAAGGCTTCCTTAAAGTTTCAGACGACTGAAAATAGCAGTAGCAGCCCTTTATGTTATTTACTGTGGTTGAGTGATAAAGCATACTGTGACTGATTTGATGGGTGCCACTGATGCAGATTTGTGATGCTAAAGATAAAGTATGGATAATGTTAGAGATACAGTATGGACGATGGCTGTTTTTGTTGATGTTTTTTCATAACTAATATGTCTGAAAATTATTTATATTTGAAGCTTCATTAATTATTGGCTTGTGTGGCTTCTTCCCTGAAGCAAGTGGAAGAAATTGAAAGAAAGGATGTGTAACAGTACTAATGACATACAGGTGAGTATACGTTCTGACCTATGTGACAGAGTTGTTGGTAGCATGATTTGTTAGAGTGTTTCATTGTAGAGATATGAATGAGTAATGTCATAGGAACATGATTATTATCTATATAGATGCTGATAGTTTATTAATAAACAATAAAGTGAGTTGCTATTTTATGCTGCAACAATGAGTATGATCTTTAGAGTTTCTACGCTTGATCTCCTTGGTGGTGGAGGGTCAACAAAAGAGACAATATAAAAACATTACTTTTACAGGATGAACTTTTTTATGTTTAGCTATTGGTTTGACTTATCCTTCATTAAATTAGATCACAGAAAGTCCAGTTTTAAAGGTAAATATCTAAAGAGGACAACGTGACATTGGTTACTGAAAGTTGGCAGTGAATAGTATCTGGTATTTGGATATAGTATTGTAAATAGCACTTGATAGAATCTTGATTGTAAGATATAACAATTCTAGGTTTATTTGTTATGACTAAAGCTAGTTTAAGTTCCTTATAGTAACTGTCACTGTAATAATGGGTCAATAGTGACATACCTAAAACATAACATGCATTTTTAAAATCTGATTTCAACCTCATGTTCATTGTGCTATAAAAATATACAAGCCTGCCCTTTGACAAGGAAAGTTTACCAAAAAAAAAACCCACCCTAACTTAGAGGGGCTGCCTATGAGTTTGTGTGAAAATAAATTAACAAAACCTTTGTTCTCTTGTATTCAGATGATGTTATAAAAAGCTGTAAAGCCTCTAAGGGTAAATAGCATGTTTGTTTCATTTTAATGTATCACTTATGCCATGCTTAACTTTGATTTTGTTGACCCATATGCAAAGAGTGTAACTAACAACGAATAATGAATGACAATACATTTTGAAAACTAACCTACCTGTAGATGATAAGGCATCCAGAGCAACAACCTGTGATTTAGAGCAGTCATCAAACTCAGCAAAAAGTTGGCTTTTCAACTCAGACAGTGCAGATATAGAGGTTAAAATAAATTCTCTGAAATACACAAAATTAAAATAATTTAAGTTCATTTTATCTATCAATTTTGTAGAAGTTGATCTACTATCATATATACCTTCAATTTAGATTATATATATATTCTTACAAGAAAGCATTATGAGTAAGATTAATGCAACAGAAAATAGTGGAAAAATACAATGTTCATTTTTTCCCAATGATATGTAAGAATCGAGGGTATGATAAAAAAAAAAAAATCTCGGTAAACTGTAAAGAAAATTGAACTAGTTAATTTTTAGAATGCTGATGGTAGAAAAGTAATATTTTTTAAAAAGTATATTAATAATATATATATATTTTTTTTTTAGAGTCTTACTTATTTGAAGGAATTATAAATATGTTTTGAAGGTACAGGCTGTTGTACCAATCAAACATAAAGAAATGGTATAAATAAATCAAGACAGACAAAAGACAATTTCAGGCTTTTACATGGCTGCATCACCTTTGTCTAAGTTTGTATTAATGAGGCCTTCAACTATCCCTTAGTCTGTTGAGCTGTTGGGGTACCACACATGATCTGCATAATTTCCCCATTCTTCTCTGTCTTTTAGGTAAGGTAGGGTTAGGGAAGATTTAAGGTCAAATAGAGGACCACAATTCGCTTAATAAGAGAACTCCTAAATTTCTGTAAATCTTATCTAATGGCGCATGAAATGTAGTGACTTCAGAGTTTAAATGAGGAGGCTGAAAGAGCTATACAGACTGTAAAGAAACTGGAAGAAACAGACTAATATATATTTGTTTCCAGAACAATTACTCATGGGGGTCCTGACCAATAAATCTGTTACATTTGATCAAGGAAATACTCACAACTAAGACACCAGATCTTAAGGTTATGAAGAAACATTTTGACTCAGAGAGGCAGTCTCAGAAACACTATTATGACAAGAGAAAAGGAGTCAAGAACCATTATCCACTAATGTGTGTACAAGCCTATTTTTTACTTACCTTATCTTATATAATAATACAGACATTACTTCAAAAAAAAAAAAGAGGTGTACGCCCTACACATCATGCATGCCAACCAATGACTTAAATTCTGCCAAGTCACTGGTTTTCTTGGCTGACTCAGGCAACCCGTTCCATGCTCTAATAGCACTAGGGAAGAAGGAGCATTTATACAAATTTGTCCTAGTGTATGGACCAAGGAATGTGCCTTTATCTTTGTGTCTTTATGTGTATTTTATTAGTTGTTGTTTTTTTGTATTAGAAGATTATGGTTCAGTGTTTATGTATAATTGCAACTTTACTTTTGAGTCTTCTCTCCTGAAGGCTTTCTAAATTTAGTGATTTTACTAAGGGCGTTACTCTTGTCTAATGTGAATATTCTTAAGTTATGAATCTCACTGCTTTTTATTGTATCTGTTCAAGTTTCTTAATGCTTTCTTGAGTTGAGGGGTGAATAAGATAAGTGGAATTTATTTGTTTTAGTTTTTTTGTTACTCTTAATAACTGACATTTTTCTGGGTGGAAAGACATGCTCCAGATTTATTCCCATTTCTGTTTAACACAAGTCATCTTTATTCTTTTTGTAAAATTTCTGTATCTTGTGTTGTTTTTATTGTTCTATATATTATGCAATCATCTACGAATAATCTGACTTTTGCTCTTGAACTAATACAATTCGGTAAATCATTTTTATGTAAATTAAAAATAGTAGTGGACCTAAGACTTCCTTGAGGCATCTTATTTTAGCACTATTTTAGTTCAATGAACTATGCTGGCTATGAAATACATGTTTCCATGCCTATAAATATATAAAAGTGTTATTTGTGGGTCTTCTTAGGTTAATAGCTATTAGATTTTAAAATAGCCTTAGGTCTGGACCTATTCGATTTTTGCTCCAAACATAAAAACAATGAATTACAAACAAAAAAAAACAACGCGTTCAAGGAAGGAGAATGTGATGAAGTGTTCAAAATTAAGAACCTCCCTATACTACGAACTACTCTATAGACTCTATAGTATAAGTCTATATCTAGATCTAAATCTATGTCTAATCAGTTTAAATTCGGTTAATTTAAATAGTCTTATGATCTAGTAATGGTCTATACTATTGTAACTATTGTATTAGACTTATTACTCTTTTAATAATAATTAGTAAAAGTACTAGTACTACTAATGGTAGTACTAAGTAGTAGTAGTAGAGTCTACTAGACTAGACTTAGAGTAGAGTAGACTTGAATGTTCAATTTCAATGACACAATGTTATGAATGTTCAATGTGACAATGTTGAGTTTGAAACTTTGACTGAGTCTGAGAGAGTCGAGTAGAGTCAAGAAATTAAAAGGAAAATTATGTAATTCTAGATCTAGATCTACTACCAAGTTTAAAAGCAAAGTCGTGTAATGGTCTATACATATACTATTGTAACTATTGTATTAGACTTATTACTCTTTTAATAATAATTAGTAAAAGTACTAGTACTACTAATGGTAGTACTAAGTAGTAGTAGAGTCTACTAGACTAGACTTAGAGTAGAGTAGACTTGAATGTTCAATTTCAATGACACAATGTTATGAATGTTCAATGTGACAATGTTGAGTTTGAAACTTTGACTGAGTCTGAGAGAGTCGAGTAGAGTCAAGAAATTAAAAGGAAAATTATGTAAATCTAGATCTAGATCTACTACCAAGTTTAAAAGCAAAGTCGTGTAATGGTCTATACATATAGCTATTGTAACTATTGTATTAGACTTATTACTCTTTTAATAATAATTAGTAAAAGTACTAGTACTACTAATGGTAGTACTAAGTAGTAGTAGTAGAGTCTACTAGACTAGACTTAGAGTAGAGTAGACTTGAATGTTCAATTTCAATGGCACAATGTTATGAATGTTCAATGTGACAATGTTGAGTTTGAAACTTTGACTGAGTCTGAGAGAGTCGAGTAGAGTCAAGAAATTAAAAGGAAAATTATGTAAATCTAGATCTAGATCTACTACCAAGTTTAAAAGCAAAGTCGTGTAATGGTCTATACATATACTATTGTAACTATTGTATTAGACTTATTACTCTTTTAATAATAATTAGTAAAAGTACTAGTACTACTAATGGTAGTACTAAGTAGTAGTAGTAGAGTCTACTAGACTAGACTTAGAGTAGAGTAGACTTGAATGTTCAATTTCAATGGCACAATGTTATGAATGTTCAATGTGACAATGTTGAGTTTGAAACTTTGACTGAGTCTGAGAGAGTCGAGTAGAGTCAAGAAATTAAAAGGAAAATTATGTAATTCTAGATCTAGATCTACTACCAAGTTTAAAAGCAAAGTCGTGTAATGGTCTATTAGTCTATACATATAGCTATTGTAACTATTGTATTAGACTTATTACTCTTTTAATAATAATTAGTAAAAGTACTAGTACTACTAATGGTAGTACTAAGTAGTAGTAGAGTCTACTAGACTAGAGTAGAGTAGACTTGAATGTTCAATTTCAATGACACAATGTTATGAATGTTCAATGTGACAATGTTGAGTTTGAAACTTTGACTGAGTCTGAGACTGAGAGAGTCGAGTAGAGTCAAGAAATTAAAAGGAAAATTATGTAATTCTAGATCTAGATCAAGTTTAAAAGCAAAAACGCACCGAAGTATTTTAAACTTAGGATTAAAACGTTTCAACTTAAATTTTGGTGTGTTCTCTGTAAAATCATGATTAATGAAGACACCGAGTTCTTCTGCAATACATTTGTTTTTGTCATCCATGCTTTTATTTTAAACTGCTAGGACAAGTGTAGCTGATTATTGTTTCCACTGATATTTGGATACCCAATAATACTTAGATCTAGAATTTTCAAAACTCTCTGAAATCCCTTGTTAACGAGGTTTAGATTTGATGCTTATACAGTTATTAAATTATCACACAGTTCTAGATCAATTTTGTTAATTAAAATAATAACAGAAACCCTGTTAAACATTTCAAAACTAACAGACCATGCAGATTTCGAAATGTTAGCTATGGACGAGTTTACCGAAATATCTGATACCGCTCAAAATCTGGGTATTTACGCGCAGTTTTGAAATCAGAAAATTTAGTAGCATGCATGGTGCCACCACTAGCAACGTACTGTCAAAGAAGTTTCAACCATCACATATTTTTTTTACAAAAGATTTTTGAGAGCGTATGAACACTACTCGCCTATCTTTTTTTTTTTTTTTTAGGGATGTTGCTGTTTATTATGTTTGAAATATGTCTTAAAAATTGATGTCTTAATGATGATGTTACAATTCTACATGATTCATCCACATCTTTAAAAAAAAAATTTGCCCCAAGACACCTTCACGAATCTCCTTTTCGGTACCTGCTAATAAAAATTCTAATTGGATTAAGAATGAAATAGTTTTATAGACCTTGTGGTCTATATTATAGGGTAACTTCTAATTAAATTAAGAATGAAATGGTTTTGCAGGAACACTATCTGTAACTGAGGCCTTCTGCAACCAGACTTTTATGAATCCATAATTTTTAAAAGTTTACAAAGCATATATCAACTCACTCTGTCTATTTGTCTGTCTATCTGGTAGAGAGTGTGGACACGTTGTTTATATAATACCCATTTCCGCTTTAAGTTGAAAAAAATTAACCAATTAGTCAATTAATTGCTGGTGATTATTTAGTTTGTTAGTTATCAACAAGGGAAACTAATCCTTCAGTATTCACATATATGGCTAAATTTGTTTGGTTTAGTCCCTTAAATAATTTTTACCGCTATTTCTCCCTCACGCATTCTCTGATCAAGTTGATACTTTAAACAAAACATGACTCAAGATACCTAATTATTCAATTAATTATTTTGTTTGATGTCAAATAAGGGAAATAACTTGTAAATGTTTGATAGATAAATTTCTAAGGGCAGAGTTTTTCCCCTTTAGATAAGCTTTTCTTTTTATAAAAAAACAACAACAGAAAAACAGAACAGATTATATATATATATATATATATATATATATATATATATATATATATATATATATATATATACAGAGAGAGAGAGACACCACGCAAAGGTCATGGAAAGATAATTCTTTTATTTCTCCAAGTCGGACTACAGTTACCATATATTATTATTATAGCTTTTATATAGCGCTACTTTCATGCTTACTTGGTGCTCAGAGCGCTTTGGTCCAATCTCATTTGTGGACCGGCGGGGGGGGGGGGGGTGAGGGGGTATCTAGGAGTTGGTTTTCCGTGCTGCCTTTAGGCGCTCAGTAAACGCAACTCTGCCCGAGTCAGGTGTCGAACCCCCTTCTAGGTAGCCAAGACAAGCTAAGGTCAACCGCACTTAGCCTCTCGACCACGCTTCCCAATACATAACTTTCGCGGCGACAGAGATCACGTGATCTTTCTTTTTATACATTCTAAATTTGACTACATTCATGTATTTTTTACACACGTCAATATCTGGTGTCATTAAATAGTTTGCATGGTGTTGTTTTTTCTGTAGCTTTTTTTTCTAGCCACCGATGCCGCTTCACATACGCCCTATATTTAGTGGAGTCAACAGGTCTTTCAACGCAATCGAAATCCCTGTATCAGCATGTTTTTACGGTAACGGCAGAAATCGGAGCGCTTTTCATGAGAAGTGGTTGCAAATCTTTGAAGGAATCCGAGCGGGCACGTGGACTTTGGCAGCATATGCTTAACCCAAATCCACGGTGGCGGCTGACCAGTTATGCATACCAGTCAATTGTTGCGCTGTGTAGGACGAGATACTCTCCTGTTGGGAGCATATTTTGACTGGCTCCATCAGAACAACGAATTCCGATGTTACCACAATGAAGAGAGCGTGGAAACAGTGTCGCATATTTTGTATTTTGTCTATACTTGGTGCACTTTTATTTACTTAATGTACTTTTCTATATTTGGTATAGTTTACTATACTTGGTACAATTTTCTATACTTGGTGCACTTTTTTTACTTGGTGCACTTTTTTTACTTGGTGCAATTTTCTATACTTAGTGCACTTTTTTTACCTCTTGCACTTTTCTATACTTGGTGCACTTTTTTTATACTTGGTGCACTTTTTCTACTTGATGCAATTTTCTATACTTGGTGCACTTTTTTTTACTTGGTGCACTTTTTTTACTTGATGCAATTTTCTATACTTGGTGCACTTTTTTTTACCTGTTACACTTTTCTATACTTGGTGCACTTTTTTTTACTTGGTGCACTTTTTTACTTAGTGCAATTTTCTATACTTGGTGCACTTTTTTTTAACCTGGTGCACTTTTTTTACTTGGTGCACTTTTTTACTTGGTGCAATTTTTTTACTTGGTGCAATTTTCTATACTTAGTGCACTTTTTTTTACCTGTTGCACTTTTCTATACTTGGTGCACTTTTTTTATACTTGGTGCACTTTTTCTACTTGATGCAATTTTCTATACTTGGTGCACTTTTTTTTACTTGGTGCACTTTTTTTACTTGATGCAATTTTCTATACTTGGTGCACTTTTTTTTTACTTGGTGCACTTTTTTTTACTTGATGCAATTTTCTATACTTGGTGCACTTTTTTACTTGGTGCACTTTTTTTACTTGATGCAATTTTCTATACTTGGTGCAATTTTCTATACTTGGTGCACTTTTATATACTTGGTGCATGTTTATGTGTTTGTTACCCCTTTATATATTTTTGCATTACTTGATGCACTTTTCTATACTTGGTACTCTTTTGCCATACAAGGTACACTTTTATATACGTGGTGCATGTTTATGTATTTGTTACCCCTTTATATATCTTTGCACTTTTTTGATACTTGGTGCACTTTATTTACTTGATGCACTTTTTCTATACTTGGTGCACTTTTATGTACTTGGTACTCTTTTGTGTACTTAATGCACTTTTCTATACACGGTTCCATTGTATATACTTGGTGCACTTTTTATTGTTGTTTCATTATTGCAAAGCTTATATCAACCTACTTTGCCTGGTAAAAAGTGTACACACGTTATTTCTCTCATACCAATTCCCGGATCAAGTTGAAACTTTACATAATTATTCATTGGCATGGGAAAGACACGAACCAATGAAAACGTACCAATTAGTCAATTAATTACCTTACCTTTACCTTTATCTACCCCTTAGTCTTTTGGACCGTTGGGGCACAAGGCAAGATTTGTCGACCGTCTTTCTCCATTCCTCAGAATGACTCAAAATGTAAAACAGACATCTTTAAACACTAAACACTTAAGAACAGAAATAACAAATACAATTTTGTTTCGTGTGTAAATACAAAAATATATTTTGATAAATCTCTCTATGACATCACAAACTGTTCGGTGGTCAAAGTTGAACTAAATTGACTTTTTAAAGATAGGAACGCTAGGATCTATTTAGGCATTTAATTTTGAATGTAACATATCTAATGAATATTACTATCCCAGTTTTAACCAGTGTTGTAATTATGTAAACTTACAAGTTTAAAATTGTAATTAAATCTTTAGGTCTAAACTATAATCAATGTTGAATATTCAAACACGAGCCAAATAGGCTTACAATCTGAAACAATGTTTAAGTATCATTCACACAGGAAGGTGTTACAGAGGTTAGCCATCGGTTTTATTTGTGTTGAAAGTCTTTAAAATATTGTGCAAACTTTATGCACTGATATCTGTCAATTGTTCAACATTATAATTCTGTCGTATGTTCACTTTGTCTATGCATAGATCCATATATATTCTTCAGACTTTCTGCTATCTTTCAGGGGTACAACTATATTGCTTTAGCTATTTCTACTCCTTTACGGCAATATCTATCCCAGATTTACTCTTAGCTAAGCGAACAGCTTGAAACGAAGACATTTCCATAGCCGATGACTTGTCGAAGGAATTAGCTTCAGCTAAAAATAAAACACAATAGATACACTTTATTAGAATTACTCGATATAACAAACCTTTTTCGATTTATTATTGTTATAACAAATGGGGGTTATACTTTTTTTCAAGTCAACTCTCTGGCCGGAACTCTTCACTACTGAGAAGATACGAAAGCTGAGCTGGTTTGGTCATATTGTAAGACGTGACTCACTATCAAAAGTCATCCGTCAAAGCAGGGCCGAACTTAAGGGAGGGGAAACCACAAGCAAGGGGCCTCCACAAAAGAGATAAAAAATATATCCAAGTTTCGACGGATCAGAAACTTTTTTGTTTGGCAACTTCCCCCCCCCCCCCCCCCCCACATTTTTACGGCTGGCTATAATGAGATTAATAAGTGTACGCTCGTAGCATGCTCGGAATACGTAAATACAGCTACGGTTTTACAGTGCGTCTATCAAACGTCTTACCCTCCACACAGGGGCGTAACTCGGAATTTTTCATCGTTTGGGGGCCCGGGGGGCTTGACCTCTTTTGGGGTCCCTGCATTTTCCATAGCATTTAATTTTTAATGTAAAAAAAAACACTCATGTGGGGGCCCCTCTCAAGTGGGGGCCCGGGGTATTTTCAAATTCTCCCCCCTCCTCCCCCCACCCTAGCTACGCCACTGCCTCCACAAACTAAAAAATATAAAATTTTAAAACTAAAATATGCATATTTTTTAAAAAGGGAAGTGAGATTAAATTTACAAGAAATCGATTTCTTTCTTCTAAAATACAACATGATTTTTAGATATAAGTATTTTCATTCAGAAGTGGATCTTTATTCAAGCTTTCGAAAATGTGGAGGGGGCCGCCACAAAAAATCCCGTCAAAGGGTGGCTCCACCTACTTAAATCCGGCCCTGCTTCAAAGTACAGTAGAGGGAGCATGAAGGAAAAGATGACCAAAGAAAAGAATGGACCAGCTTCTCTTGATATTCTGATAAGCATTATTTAGCCGAGGACCGAAAAGAGTGGAAGGGTTTAGTTTCGCGAACCGTTACAGCACCCATATGACAATGTTTGGCAAAAAAAACTGCTTGGTTACTTATCATTGCGCTAGAGTTCGAATCCCGACTATAATCAGGGCTGTGTTTGCTGAACGCCTAAAGGCAGCACGGAAACCTTCTCCCTGATACATCCTCCTCCCACTGGTCCACAAAAAAGATTGGACATTAGCGCACTGAGCTTGCTATAAGCATGAAAGTTGCGCAATACAAATTCAGTTTAAAAAAAACAACTAATAATATAACGATGAATCCAGGACCAGAACATCGCTGTATCTTATTTATAATAATTATAACAATTCTTTTCTACACTTGTAAAAGAGCTTGATATATGCGAGTTGTAGACGGTTGTTGATTTGTGCCACCAAACTGCTGGTACACAAATTAACCGCTGTAGGCGATCAGTGCTGCCCAACCTTTGTCGGCCGGGAGGCTATATATTTCTGATATGCTTAAGATAAGCTGTATCACTGCAAAACGAAAATTAAAAAAATCGCGTCTCTGCGGCTTCTCATTGCAGAAGTTTTGGAGGGCAAACTAGCGCAGATTCACGGGCCAGATATGGCCCACGGGCCGTGTTTGGGCATCACTGATCTAGATGATTGAAATTCTGGCGACTAAGACATACCTGCACGAGTTCCCCTACAGCCTTTACACACTGTGAAGTAGGGAAAGCAATACATTGTTATTTTATTGGTTAATTCTTGATCACGTGTTTCTTACTGACCTAATTACTCTCTATGTCTTAATTCATAATACACACAAACGGATGCTATACGAAAAAGTGAAAAAAAAAAAAGTAAATAATATATTAAAAAAAAAAGACACTGAATTCTTTTTGTGTGTGTTTAAATTCATGCAGCCCACAATCTGTTTATTCCCCTCTCCTGTCCTGGGCTCCTATTTGTCATGGGCCCTTCAAGGTTGTTACCCCACTCCTGCTTATTACATTTGCAGACGATCAAGCTAGAACGTGTCTTTAATTAAGTAAGCCGGTTAAAAGCAGTATTTGTATTTCTATTCTACTTGCACGCCCGTAGTTGCACAACAAAATGAGTAAATTCCGTTGTTTGTTTTTAAATCATATTTCTTAAAAAGTTATTTGGTCAAGTTTTTCTTATTTAAAATGATCATTTTTTTTAAAGTGAATTCTAACTTATTTCGTAAAGGGGCGACGTCGCAAAGTGGTCAAGCGCTTGGCTTCCGAAACCGAGTGGGTATCGGGATTGAATCTCTGTAAAGACTGATTTTGAATTTCGGATTTTTAGGACTTCCCAGAGTTAACCCAAACTCCAATGGGTCCCTGACATTAGGTCGGGGAAAGTAAAGGCGGTTGGATGTTGTGCTGGCTACATAATGTTAACTGTCGGCCCTAGACT